>NC_091123.1:98867253-99122253 GCF_040183065.1 Periplaneta americana
CAATTATACATTAAGCTCAAATTGATGGAGATCTATGATAGAAAATGTAACATGATAACTGATACATGAAGTTAAGAGGAATACCATTGGGATTCAGAATAAGCTGACCAATAACACTGCTGTGCATTCCGTTAATAACTCTACGTACAAAATACAAAATACCAATAAGATTTCGTTTAACACAATCTAACAGGAGAGGACGTAGTGAACCGACGAAATCCTTAAAAGTAGCGGAAAAAATTTGATTTAAATTTTACTAAAATGGTAACACATAGATGTCAAGTTAGCATTTCAGTGGTACAAAGTCAAGACAGATATGTGACATAAAATATCCAGTACAAAGCAACAGAGTCTAATTGTGAAATTTTATTGAAGGGACATCATGAAAAAAATATAACATCTAAATACAAGTTTCTGTGTTGTCAGAATGCAAGACATTTTCGTGAACATTGCGGTACAAAATGCTGTTATGAACAATGCTTAGAAATTACTTTAATATATAAAGACACATCGTCCAAATTCTGAGTCCCTTCCACAGCATAACAAGGAAAATTTTCTAAACATAGGCCTATCACTTCAGAAAACCTAAAATGACACTATGATATGCCTTGTATCTGTTTTATTTGGTACTCAACCAATAATTTACAAATAAAATCAAACAATTTTACTGTACACAGTGCATAATAAGACTACTCTTCACTTATGGTACGTGGAAGCTAATCTAGCAGCAGGAATTATTGTAATAACGCCCCGTGACCCAGTTTTCTGTCAGTGTATAGGCCTATTCCAGCTTATACCTGTAACGTTACACCTGATTGAGGTTCTGGCTGATATGTACTGTACATCTACTCCTATTATCAGGCAGTATATCTCACGTGACGATATGTGTCGGAAGAACAATTGTTTGTATACATCTGAAGTCTGATGTTCTGATGTACGTCTTTAAAATCATTGTTTCAGAAAACAGCCTGTATTTAATTATGATATGAGACAATAAATAGACATTATTATATCATTATTATTATTATTATTATTATTATTATTATTATTATTATTATTATTATTATTATTACAGGATTGTTTCCGATCTCTGATAACGAATTTGAATGACATCATGTGCGTCAGGAGTCACACGACAGCTGAATTGTGGCGCAAGGTGACAGACCAGTAGTGAATGATCTCATAGAGTGCAAGGCGACTCACAGCAGAAATTTGCAAGAAAATCGAGCCTTTTGGGAGGGGTACTTACGACCCTTTCCAATGCCAAGTACAGTTAAGTGAAAATAAAAGAAGTCTGCAATAAACGAGGTTTCGTTATTTCCAAGAAAGGCATCTTCTATGTACTTAATAAGATTGGAATTAATTTGTATCATCTCGTGGGGTGCGGCGACTTGTGACGGGGGGGGGGTGGATTTGCTTGCTTTTCCCATCCGAGCTTTGCCAGTCTTATGAGGTACACAATGATGTCTTTCTTGGAAATAACGAAACCACATTTTTTGCAGGCTTCTATGATTTTCACGTAAGTGTACTTGGCATCTGAAAGAGTTGTTATGTATCCCTTCCAAAAAGGATCGATTTTCTTGAGAATTGCTACTGTGATACACCGTGCACTCTGATTATGAAATCACTCACTACTGGTCTGTCACCTCTCGCCGCAATTCAGCCGTCGGTGTGATTCCTGACGCACATGACATCATTCAAATTCGTTAGTACAGTAGTAGTAGTAGTAGTAGTAGTAGTAGTAGTAGTGTGTTATGTCACTTTTACCTCATACACAGGTATAATTTTTATCGGTTGCTCATTGCATCTGTAAACTTATATAACTGGGAGTCTGGCTGTGATAATCGGCGGGTGATACTGTGTGCTGTGATATCCCGTAGTAGAATTTTGAATAGTTTACGTAGAGAATTCTGGTAGGCTATTGAACATTTGACAGTTCTTTTAAATAGATAAAGATGTGAAGTGAGGGGAAATGTGCCATAGAGGAGGCAGTACAGAGTTGTAAGTATAATATTGTGGTGTAAGAATGGAAGAGGAGGAAGGTTAGCGGAACAAATGATGACGGACAAGAAAAGTCAGAGGTGAAGAAATTTAATTATAAATTAAAACAATAATTAATTATTACCTAATGACTTGTACGAGATGCGTTGTGAAACAGAGAGACGGCACAGTATACTAATTGTGAAGTGCCGCATCACCAAAAAGGAATTGATGAACGACAAATATATTCATTCATTCATTCATTCATTCATTCATTCATTCATTCATTCATTCGTCACTTCAGATAAGATAAGAAAGAAACCGATAAAACAAAGCATTTTATAGGAAATCTTTATTTAATATATTTCTTCTCATTAGTCTTCATGAAATATGCAATGAGAATATAGGTAGGTCTTTCAATGAACTTATTTTTTATATCAAGCAGTTACAAGGTTCATTTTAGGAGAGTTTTTGACTGAATTAATCTGTAGGAAATTTCCGCTAAAGAACAACAGAAGTGCAAGATATGTGCTAATCCTGAAACTGCAATTACGAGCAAAGCGCCGCCACGAGAGGAACAAACTGTAATCAGAGAGCGCCCCTCCTTGTAGAGGGTTTGTTTGTCTGAGCCGTAATTTCTTCGCCATCCCGCCGACCTGCCGGACGACTTGGCAACCCGCGGTGAATATGATATTGCTTGTGTTTTTGTACGAAGACAGCCTTGTTTGTTGTTCACACCAATTCGTTACCTCCTTGCTAGCTACGGGAAGCCTCATCTTCATGCCGGGCTGATCCCAGCAGGGATAAGAGTTCCAACCAGAACAAAACTGAAACATGTCTCTGTGATACAGACGCTGAGTCTCACAATACGAAAAATAAAAACGGAAATTTGAAAATAATATTTACCATTTGTTAACTTTTCATATTGGAAGCTTATATAATAACACCATGTAGAGAATAGTTACTGTGAGATTTGATTCTGACGCTTCTTTTCCTAGAAAAATTGTATTCTCTAACTCTATCGAGACTAATCTTCCCGGAATTATTTTTGATGTTGTTACTCTATAAACTCAATCTTACTTTCTTGCCAATCAGGAAGCAAAATACACCATCAGGACAACAATTAAGGGGTTAGGTACAGCTTAAAGGAGTAAAATTTTGAGAATAATCAACATTCTTTTCCTTCATTACTATTTCTTGTACAATAATGGGAATTAGTATGTGTGAAACAATGTCCTTCTGCTATATGATAAAAATATTTTTACGATTTAAAAAAAATTATTTATTTATTTATTTATTTATTTATTTATTTATTTATTTATTTTTCTTCAAAATTCAAACTGCTGGCAGTTCACTGTGCTGTGATGAAGCGTTTCCCTTATAACTCACAAACTATCAAGCATTCTGTGATGAAATTTTTTGTGTGCATTTATCTACAATGTGATGCAAAATCACTTCTCTAGCTTTGATAGATTGTCTGATAAAAATAAATTCATTTTTAAAAATGGTCAAATATCAATATTTTCTTCTATCACAAAATAAAAAAAAAATATTATTTATTAAGGAATGTTTTTCAAAGAGCATGATATTGTAAACATGAGTTTCAGCAATGAAATAAAAGAGCGAGAACAACAAAAAGTTAACAAATTTATGAGTTATGAGGGAAAAGCTTCATCAATGCACAGTGAACTGCCACCGTTTTGAATTTTGAAAAAAAAAAATAATAATGATATTTTGTAAATCGTAAACTTATTTTTTCATATAGCAGAAGGACAGTATTTTACATATAGTAATATTAATTATTGTACAAGATACAGTAATGGAGGAAAAAAATATTGAATATTTTCAAAACGTTTACTGCTGTAAGCTGTACCTAACCCCTTAAGGTGACTCACAAGAAGTTGTAGGCCTATATTATTCTAGGCAGATACAAATATTTCATTACCAGTCTAAAACATAATAATATTCTAGTGGTAGTAGTAGAAGTAGAAGTAGTAGGCCTAAGAGTATGTTATTTAAAAGCGCTTCCCACTACAAATGCAGAAATTCAACGTGAAGTTTTGCCTCCGTCTCTCTATTAGTAATAACTTTTCTTTCCTCCCGGACAAAGATATACTAACAAACCAATCTAAAGCAAGAAGAGACTCTGGACATCTGGAAACTAAAACAAGTAGAGTTTGATCTTTGATACACGATGATGGTGATGATGATGATGATGATGATGATGATGATGATGATGATGACGATGATGGTAGCAATGTTGATAACAACAAATTTTATAGTTAATTTCTATGTTGTTGTTTGTGCACAACCGTAAAATAAGGCATTTTTTTTAAACTTTATTTTTTTTCCGAAAAAAATATCTACTTTGAAATTCTGAAAGAATTTGAATGTAAAATCAGCCAAGAGAGAGACAAAATTTCTAATTAATGATCCATGTTTTGTACTCAAGGGAAGAAAGATAATAATGTTAAAAGTATGTGCATGGTTTACACTTCTTCTTCTTCTTCTTCTTCTTTCCCTCAGTTTAACCTCTCCCTTTTAGGTATTTATTACACAACCCACGCCACCCGGGCCTTACAGGGCCGCGACCTGTCGGAGAGGAATTAATCTATGGATCACATATATACTTTTTTGACCACACAAGGACATGGAGGGCCTCCTCGGATGAGGGATCAGCTCAATGCCAGGGCCACCTCCGATATAACACAAACATTTAAGACATTACACAGCATTCACTCACACATATGAAAGGATTAAGGGAAGGATCGCCGTCCATGGCCGGACTTTCAAGAGGTATTTGCCTGGAAATAACTGAGGAAACCATGAAAAACCTCAGTTAGGATTGCCAGCCCCTGGGATCGAACCCCGGACCTCCGAATGCAAGGCCAGCCCTCTACCACGCTGCTAGCCCGCTCTGTGCATGGTTTACACAAGGAACCAAAATAGTTGCACTAAATGCTTCGGGCCGTTTTGAGACCCCAGAGGACAAAAAGGGATTGGGACAATATCTAGCTTGTTTTCTTACCTAGCACACATTGTTAGTAGGGAAATAGTGAGAAAACTTATGAAGTATGTTAAATTGAAGCTGGATATCCACCATTCACAACACGGGATATGATATTGACAAAATTTATGTTCTGAATGAAATTCAACTCGCTGACCATAGTTTCCAAGAAACTATAAAGTGTACTAACCGTTGCTTAGCTTGAGCGATTTTTTATTATAAGACTGTTTGTTTAGTCAACTGTCCGAAGAGAGGTTTGAACGTGATAAGTGACATCAGTAATGTGTCACTTATAAGGCAACTAAGCCATGATACAAATTAAATTTATTTTAAATGTTATTTTAAGTGGTCGTGCTTCATTTAATTTAGAATATTCCCTATTATTATTATTATTATTATTATTATTATTATTATTATTATTATTATTATTGTTAGTATTAATTATTTGTATTAATTATTGGTATTATTATTAACTGTATTTTAATTAATAAGTTTATTATTGTCATTATTGTGTGTAATTAGTTACCACTGCCACCAGGTATATACCCATTGCAGTGTGAATAAATACATACATACACATATACATACACATACAGGATATAACGGGACAAGGTGGCTAGTTCCTTTCCCTTTCCATTGCATACATCGCTGACTAGTAACATATTACACTAATAAGAATTCAAAAGCATACAATTATTCTTCCTGTGGCACATATCGTCAAGTGAGAAGTACTGTCTGATAATACATGTGTCAGCCAGAACCTCAATATCAGAGCTATTATATGATTATATTACAATAACTATTTTAGTGCACACATAGGCCTAGTTAAAGGAATTAGTTATAAGACATAACGAAAAGAAACATTTAAAGAGAATCTAGAAATGCAGTGATATTTTTTGTTCTACACTTACATTCAATGTGGTCGTCATATTCATCATTATCACCATAATCATCATCATCATCTTCATCATCATCTTCTTCTCCTTCATCATTGTATTTTTCTTGTTCTTATCCTTCCTTATTGTCTTTGTCTTCCTAACCATTTTACTTTTCATCTTCTTGATCTTTATAATAAAGTATTCTTCATTAACTTCGTCAGAATTATTTTGATCATTTGTATCACAACATTCGTCATAATTATTTTCTTCATCGTATTCAGCGTCATATTTCCACCACCTTAATCATTTTCTCCTTCATTTTTCCTTACTATTAATATTCACTTGTTTATTATGACTTCTGTTACGGTATTATTAACCACTACAATCATCTCTAAGTCCACTTAAAACTATAATTTACTTTGGCTGTAAGATATTTCACAGTGGAAAATCATTTTATAACGAGTTCGCAAAGTATATAAAAATATGTTATAGTCATTAGCAACCACCTTCATTAACATACCGACAAATAACACAGGAAGTTAAAACATCAACGCGAATTCCTTTGAATAGAAATTATTGCAGCCATCCAAGAAGCTTAGTGCGACCTCATAGATCATTTCGAGACAAAATATTTTTAACGAACATATTGTAGGACACCAGTGATACGACTACGGGGTTGCATCTAAGGCAACATGGAGACCCCTGCGGTGGTTAAGTGGTTAGACCTCAGTTAAGTGGTTAGGTCGCAGTTGGGGTTTTTCTCGGGGTTCTGTCGTTTCCCCATATTAGGCATTTACATCATTCCGTCAACATTTCTCCATTTCATCATCATTCCATAGCATTCCCCGATCGCCGGATGGCGACGCACGGAGGGGGCTGGCCTAGGAACGAGGAGGGTTGCCTGCTCGAAACCTGGGTACGCAGCAAACCTTAGTGTAGTCAGCCGGTGTGGGTTTGGGAATGCGCCTAGCTTGAAGGTTAGCGCAATAGATCGCAGTGTTGGGCCATAATGCCCACCTCCAGTAAATTCCATTTCAAGGCAACATGGAACATCACATTTATAGCACGGAACACGTCAGTGCCGTAGTCAGAACGTGAACCCACCATTGTTTAAATCATAAAATTTAGTAAAGGTAGAATATTTATTCTACAATTTGGAATTTTTCGTTAGAGATCTTTCCTTCTCCACTCCGTCCTAGAATAGTGATCGACAGAATTTTTGTCATCACACTTCTCTAGCTTAAGAGCCTAATTGAAGCCGAAAAAGAGAACACGCAAAATTACAAATAGAATTTACACTCTTTAAATAAATTTTGTGTTTTCGTGGATCATTACTAAATGTTTAATCCTTTGACTGCATTTGGTATTATCCTTTGCAGTCTTTGGATTTTCAAAAGGCTTCTGACCTGTGACAAATTCCAAATTGTAGAATTTGATACACTTCCACAATACTGTTCCTTTGTCTCTTGACTTACGTCTTTTGACTTTGCTTTGCGAATATTTATTTCTTGAGTTGAAGATTAATAATGCATCTCATTTTTCAGAAAGCACGGTTGTGTCGAATATACCGTTTTTACATGGACATGATTCTTTATGGCAAGTAGTCGAGATTTCGGTTGATGAATTCATTATAGTAGAAGAACTGTAGCATGTTATTATAGCCGGAGTCGCTTCCCTTATTTTCTTATTCTGTTGCGTAGTTGCAGAGATTCTGCCCAAGAATTATAACGTTTCCTTCTCATCTTGAAGTAACGTAGGTGCATCCTGGAAACAGGTTTGAAAGGCTGACGTATCTTTTAGTTACGTTTGTTGTTTTTCGATTTAATTAATTGGACGTTGCAGAATAATGCATACAGAGTTCTTATTTCACGCAGCTTTTCTCTGTTCATTCGAAGGATTGTTGAGACAGACTGTTTCTTTTGAAAGACATTGGAGATGACGTCATGTAAAATCTGAGATATTTGCAGTAGAAAAACTAGTGACGTCGGAAGTTTCAACTAAAACAATTTTATTACATTTTCCCCTCCACTCCCATTTCATTATGCTCCGTTATCGACATATTATATTGGCCCTGAATATTATCTGTTCCTTGAAATAATAATTAAATGCCTACCTACCTAATTATCTTTGAGGAAGAATTGTTTAAAATTTTAATATCAATAATATCCTATTTTACTGCATATGGTCTTGCAATAATTAATAATTGTCCATGATATTGAATTCCAAGTTCACTAGTTCAAAACCTACAGAGGAGGATTCGTTTTAAAAAATGATAAAATCATTAAATTCCCGCACCTTAGCATCATGTTCTAAGGCCAGGATGTCAAGCGCGGACATACTGAACCCTCAGACAAGGAGTCTAGATACCTTCCGCTTACTGAATCGCTTGCAGGCACATATTGGGACTGAGTTTTAAAATTATATATATTTTTTATTAATTTCTTTCAAATACGGCGGGTTTGGTGTCTCTGTACATTTAAATAACACTACCAAATTTCATAAAGTTTCATTAATAGATATTTCCTTAGATATTAATTTTCATGTATTTTAATTATATTAAATTATGCTTAAATTCAAAACTTCCCTGACATTTTCAGAATTGATTTTTCCTTCAAATATCTTCTCTGAAGGACTTACATTTCATGAAAAGGAAAACTACGGAGTGGAGTTTTAAATTTGAGAATTGGTTCATGCGAAAAATAGTTTCTTACAAATCATAATTTTTGCTTGATAATTTTCTTTAATTCTTAGAAGTTAGAAATTCATAGCATGAAAAGTTTTCAGTGAAGAGCTGATTCCATGTACAGCGCTGTGTATTGCAATATGCTGAGCATTCTTGCAAAGTTTCATGTAAATCGCAGCAAATGGACACTTTGTTATTGATCAAAAATGTAGTTTTGAGAAAGCGGAATTTTAGTGGGTGTGGCATTTTAAAATTGGTTGTAGGCGTAGGTTTAATATAGGAACGAATGTTAAACAAATGTGTAAGGTAATTATTTATGTAAAAAAATATTTATTTTTACCATTTTGGCCACAAATTCAGTCCTAGTGTCCCTTAAAAGAGATTCCTCGTCACCGTTACATCTCTTTTAAAGGCTAGAAATGCCCGCACTTGACATGCCTGACATGGACTCGCGTTACGAAATACGTGGTGGTTCAGGTCCTTCTCGGCAAGAAATTTTCTCGTGAAATTTCGACGAGTGTATGGGATCGATGCCCACTCAGCATCGTGATGAATTAGGAAAGTTACGATGAGTAGCACAATTCTGTTACGGAAGCCAGCTATAATGGCTGGGGATTCTTGTGCAAACCACACGATACATCGTTTCTGGTTGGATGATTGTTCACCTCCGCTGAGCCAATCATCGACTTCTTACTCTTAGTCTTTCATGGAATTTGGGAACTCCGGATTTAATTGTTTAATTTAATAAAAGTCTTTAATGTGATTTCTTTCTGGAAGAAGATAATAGTCGAGTCTTTCATGTAGACTGCGGGCGGGCGCACATGTACCGATATTGGTGTTCAGAGTAGATGGGCATTTGTCTCCGTTTGTAATGGAGCATTGTTTAGATAGCGCCTTTCATGAGCTTAGGTGCTTGCTTCTGTTCATAATCACTCATTAAATTTTATTTGCAGTTGTGTAATATAGGCATACACTCCTTCTTGGAGCCAAACTTCCTACAATTAGACAGAAAGGATCAAGTAAAAGTCGGGAAGTAATACCAACCTGTTCAAAAGAACATTTCGTGCAGAAAATTTCTAGCTCTATAATTTATTATTTTTCCACGGAAGTGCCTCTTGCAGAGAAACAAAACAATCTACAAATATGTGTCTTGTATCCTCGACTGATCTTAGATTTATACTTGGCCTATCTGTAAAGGAAGGTAATGCCATGAAATCTCCATTTCCCACCATATCATCGCTATGTATACCATCCTTTTCTCTAACTTATGTAGGCCAAAAACCATATCGACGGGCAGTACAAAAGGGAAACAAATCAAAATTTAAAGTTTTGAGAAACCTGAATTTTTAATTTTCATGTTGCTGTGAAAAATGCAAGCAAAATTGAAATTACTCGAAATTCCATTAATGATGATTTATAGATAGTATTAGTTTCAAATTAGAGTGTTTTAATTAGATTTTTCACAGAAACATGAAGCTTTCAAATGCAATGTTCTTAAAACTTTAAATTTTGAGTTGTTTCCCTCTTGAACTGGCTCGTCGATACATGGTTTTGCATTTAATTTTGCGAGTGATCTAGAAACATTCAAGAGCCTATGAAATATCCTCCATTTGTTGTTGAGAATGCTGAATGGGATTTTAACAAAGCTTCTTGCCCTACATAATCTATGGTTATTTTTTTTTTCCTTTTAACTCAGAAAATGTTCTTTGTAAGGCCTTAGTAATGTACCCGTAATAGTAAATGAATGGTCACTTACCAAAACAAACAGTAGTTTTCATTGCTACCTTATCGAGTTGGGGCTCGCTGTGGTACATTCAAACGCTCCACCTTTAGTATGTGTAAAAAATAGTCTTTCAAAAAAAAAAAAAAGAGTCAAAATCCTTTCCGTAAACTTCTGCGTTTACAAAGCGATAGTTTAAATCAGCCACAATCGTAAGTCCTGGGGAAAAAGTGTGTGTATTTCAAGTTCATTGAGCCATTACTCGGGTATTTTAAAACTTTGTCGTGCACCGGTCTCCGTTGACTTCCCTCTGCTTGCTGTGGTTACAGGTGTAGAAAGGGGAAACGGGAATGGCGGGACAAGATGGGCAGAAGTGTGTGTAAGGGTGGTGTTGAAAGGAAAAACTCTGGTTACAGATACAGATATTTATTTCAACAGTTAGTCCCTCCACTGGTTCGTGGGCAGGAAAAACGAGAGTGTCGTTGAGAAAATCTCGATTATTTAAATATTTGTCTCTGATTGAGGCTAGTTGAAGATGTGACAACGCTAGGACGGAAGATATAAGAAAGGAGAGGTAACGGGAACGGCTGGAAAGAGATGAAACGAAACTTGCTCGCAAACTTGGCCCGCGACTCCGACCACTGCAGGGGGGTCTAGGATTAGTGGAGATCCGGGACAGAAAATAACAGTTTTCCTGGAGAGGTGTCGAGCAGAGTGAAGAAAAATAGCAAGGTGACTGGGAAAAGTATGATAGCCGGTATGACCAATAAGGAGCTAGAGAGTGAAGGAGGTTGAGACAGAACCGGCTGTGCGTTTCTGTTCCGTGAGGGAATATCGGCCGTGAAAACCACGTCCGACGGAATAACCACACACTGAGGCAGAGAAAAATATATTGTTCGTGGCAGGGAAAGCTTGATAGCTGTTTTCAGATCAGCGAACGAATGACCTTATGGGGATTTCGCCTTGTCTTTTTTACCCACTTATACCCATTTCTCCTACCCTTTGGCGTGGCTTTGGGCAGTATGACGCTACTGACGTGACAACTCCCGCGACAACATTGTGTCTTACTAGCGGAACCGTCTCTCCCTTGGCTTTGGCCATGTGATCAGGAGACCATTCGGCGCCGTAAACATGTTAGCTACTAGGGGCAGTGATGTGAGTGAGTATCTGGCTCTTAATACGAGGGGAGAAAGGCAGCGAGTTTCGTATTCTGAAGGACCACGCTGGAAGTTATGTGAACTTTACAACAACTTGCTCATTTTTCCCATCCATTCATACAGTACAGACTGGAATTTTTAATAGATTATTTAAAGACACTCTACCAATAGATTACTTTAGCGCCGATGAAATTTTTGATAGCGAGATGTTATTTGCGAGATGATACCGAGGATTGTCCGAAGATTACCTGACATTCGCCTTACAGTTGAGGAAAACATAGGAAAAAGCTTAACCAGGTAATCATTCCATGACGGAATCGAAACCACGCACAAAAACTACTCTGGGTCAGTAGTCAAGCGCGCCAGCCGCCTGAGCTAAGCCCCTGTCTAGTTCCAAAAATAAGCTGCATTCTTGAATCCTTAACTAATAGCTAGCCTTGACGCTTCTGCAGAGAACAGAAGCTGTTCTTCTTACAAGTGGACTCACAGTGAATTGCAGACAGTTCTGATGCAGATCTCTATTGCTTTTTTCGCCCGTTTGTAGCTGTAGTGCAAGTTCACAACTGTATTATCAGCAGCGAGGTATCTAAAACAAATATATATATATATATATATATATATATATATATATATATATATATATATATATACTGGAAATAATCTGATTCGAGAATTATTCAAAGACTAAAAACAAATCGATAGAAAATTCCAACTCTTTCTTACACATATGAAAATAAGCGTTTAATTAAAAGTAATGTCTTAGGAAAGTATAATTGCAACCTGATAGAGAAGGAGTAAAATAATTTTGCAGATGCGTTCATGAGATCTTTGAAAAATGATCAGGGAACAACATAAAAGTATCTGTACGCTCACGTTTTTCAATTTATTTTAAAAATCACACACAAAGATAATATGGGGTCTAGTATCCGCGAAAAAGACAGCATTGAATGTGCCGACTTATAGCCTAGGAAGAGGAGAAGGAAATTGTGGTACAGCAAAATTGTGAAGAAGTTCCAACATCGGAATGTGGAGGAGTTGCGTCGTTCAGACTCAGAAAAAGAAAAGTGAAGGCATAGTACGATGAAACTGACAGAAAGATCCTCAAGTCATTAGAAAACGTAATAGGATCTATTGAAGACGAGGCATTCTTAACTTCTTTCCTACCATCTATAAAAAAAAAAATTCTACGGTTGATTCAGTCGATTTCAGAATGGATATCTTGAAAAGCATGAAGGATAGGTCGGTTCTTCTTTTTTACGTAAATCTGTTCTTCATACCTTTCAGACACCACGGGAATTTGTCTCATTCTCCTTACCATTAGTGGGCTTCAAATTCCGTAACATCTTTACTTCCAGACAGCTGCGACTGATTGACTGAGGCAAGTGAGGACGGGCCTCAGCCACCTGGCTTAACTGAAATCAAATTTTGTGTTTTTATATAATGTATTAGTTATTTGAATGGAGCATAAATCGCTGTAGAAGTATTTGAAAACTTTGTGATGTATATAGATCTGTTTTGCAGTAAAATTTGTTCCTGAGGCCAGGATCGCTCGTGTCAGGTCTGGCTTCTGCATTTCGTATGTTTTCGCGGGCTTTGATGTTGCACTTGAAACGTTGTAGCTGAGGCACAATTCATCTGGCCTCATGGCCTGGTCAGCTTTCACTCCTCCCATCCATGGCCGGTCTCAAGGGTAAAGTGGAGTGAGAATAGCAGTGGTGACTTGTATTCCTAAATATACCATAAATAACAAAAAAAGATCCCGCTATTTGGCAGGCAGAGACCCACACTATTCTCTCCCCTTATGTCTCAATTTATGACTTACGCGAGGGTGTTGTACTATTGTACTTCGTAGTACAGTAGTGAATTTGAGCCAATGTTGTTATGTATTTCGGGAAAATATAAACAGAAACAAATGCGAGAAATAATGCTTGTGTAGTTAATTCATTGTTAGAGTGTCCTTTTTCGAGAAGAAATAATATTGAAAGAAAGGAAGTTTTAAATAAAGAGAGAGCGTGCCGAGATACCTACGACATCGCTGACAATTTTTCTGACAGATAATCTTAAAACACGAATTTCTATTGCGTCCTGGTTTAGGCAACATAAATGGTTAAGAGATGTAGTGCAAAATAAACTTCTCTGTTGGCCTTGTTTGTTGCTGTCAAAGGAAAAAAAAAAAAAAAAAAAAAAGAAAGAAAGGGGAATTTCAACACATAATATGGGTTGCTTCATTACACTGAAAAAACAATCACTGAAAATCACAGTATAACAGCTTATTTGGTGAGTGAAGTTATTATTTTTCATTAATGGTAATAATAATAATAATAATAATAATAATAATAATACAGTAATAAAAATAATAATTACTTACAAATGGCTTTTAAGGAACCCGAAGGTTCATTGCCGCCCTCACATAAGCCCTCCAGCGGTCCCTATCCTGTGCAAGATTAATCCAGTCTCTATCATCATATCCCACCTCCCTCACATCCATTTTAATATTATCCTCCCATCTACGTCTCGGCCTCCCTAAAGGTCTTTTTCCCTCCGGTCTCCCAACTAACACTCTATATGCATTTCTGGATTCGCCCATACGTGCTACATGCCCTGCCCATCTCAAACGTCTGGATTTAATGTTCCTAATTATGTCAGGTGAAGAATACAATGCGTGCAGTTTTGTGTTGTGTAACTTTCTCCATTCTCCTGTAACTTCATCCCGCTTAGCCCCAAATATTGTCCTAAGCACCTTATTCTCATACACCCTTAACCTGTGTTCCTCTCTCAGAGTGAGAGTCCAAGTTTCACAACCATACAGAAGAACCGGTAATATAACTGTTTTATAAATTCTAACTTTCAGATTTTTGGATAGCAGACTGGATGATAAGAGCTTCTCAACCGAATAATAACACGCATTTCCCATATTTATTCTGCGTTTAATTTCCTCCCGAGTGTCATTTATATTTGTTACTGTTGCTCCAAAATATTTGAATTTTTCCACCTCTTCGAAGGATAAATCTCCAATTTTTATATTTCCATTTCGTACAATAATAATAATAATAATAATAATAATAATAATAATAATAATAATAATAATAATAATAAATTATATCATGAATAAACATTTGAAGAGTCCACTGCAAGAATGTCACTTTCTTGTCGAAAATGAACCAAGACTGTCAATGCATAGCTTAAGACATATAGAATGTACATACAGACTTATATGGCATTAACACTGATAGTCATTGTCCAGTAATGATCGGAAAATCACAGTTAAGCTTTGAGCGCTAAGCATTTCAAACTTTCAATTGCCTCTCCTGCAAACTGTATTCCAAATGATATCCATCATTCTTGCAGTGGACTCTTCATTTCCTATCGGAGGCACTTAAACTAGTTGCATCTGTCCTTACCGAATATTTTGATCACCGGCCGCTACCGCTTCCAGAAAACCACTAGCCCCATTCAACTCAAACGAATCTTTAATGTGGATGATCAAACCGAATATCATTCATTAGTAGACTTCGTTGAATTGCCACACGCAGCATGCAATCAGGTTGCCGATGTACGGTAGTGTAGAGGAGGTGAGCGAACGCCCTGTCTCGTAGTATAAGCAGTTCATGTTAAGAGTTGTGACCGGTCCAAATAGATAGAGCAGCTACAGCTAACGTATACCTAAGTAAGCACTTGTTTTTGCATTACTGTGGTTGGAGTAGCCAAAGCTTAACATTTGTTCAGTGCAGACAAGAATTCAATCAAAATTACTGCAATGAGAGTGTTGCTGTTCCAAACAATTGCCCCGCAGCCGGTCTTGACCAGTTGGAAAACGTGGTTGGATGCTGTTAATTATTATGCAAAATATTACTGCAAAATAATGGAGGTAATTGATGCATTGGATAGCACAGACAGTTCCGCTGTTGCAGCTGTAAAATCATTGCCTCCTGAACAGCTATTGGAAGATATTCTATTCATTGATTCTAATTTTCAAATCGTGTCCAAAAGCATCACCCTGTTAGAATCGTTCAAACTACAACTCTCAGAAGCTCTTAATATAGTGTATAAAGTATCACAAACCGTTATCCAAAATAACAATTAACTAATTTCAGAAAAAGTGAAACGTAAGTTGAGAAACATTATTGCTAAACATTCTGCCTATTCACAACTTCGTATTATAAATTATGTACTATCAGGTCACGACAAGACGTCTGAAGTTGTACTAAAAAGTAGTGATTTTCCGTTCTTCAAATATGCACCTATTACATCGTTTGATGTTGAAGGTACATTTTCCCAATATAAAAACTGTTTGAGTGACCATCGGAGGAGGTTCACTTTGCAGTCGCTCAAAATGTACGTAACTCTTCACTGCAATGCACATATTCAAGGATAATGTATCTCACATTAAATTTTAAGAGTTAATATATCTCACTACAAAATAATTGTGTATTTACATGTTTAGACGTTTCCTACTTCAGTTATCATTCATTATATTTCTTGAATGCAGGATACAGGTTTTATTGTAACCGCAGTATACTGCTCAGTGTTTACATCAGAGGCTTACTCCATCCGTTCCACGCTCCCTTCTCATACAGTCTATACCGCGTGCGTAGTAAACCTTACGATTCTCGTGGCAATTCCACGAAGTCTACTCATTAGTAATCAAAGAATGCTTACCTCATCACTTTCTCTTTAATGTTGATGTACATTTAGAGTATGAAATAATTAGAAAAACGACTGATATTCATTACTTACCCTTCTTGACAAAAAAAATATTTTCTTTTCGGTAATATAGCGTAAACAATTATTTTCGGGTTTGGACACAGATTAATAATGTAAAAAGAAGTAGAAAAGTCTCATGAAATTCACAAAGCTCAATAAATTATTTGTAGCCTTTAAGGATACTTAGAGAATGTGAAGATAATTTCTTTATACTAAACAAGTTTTTATAATCAACTTACCTTATATATACTCCAAGCATTTCCTGGAGACAAATACATTCCCGCATCACTGTGTTCCGGCGCTGGAGGTGAGGAGCCAAACGATTCAAAATGTAGTCAAATGTAGAGTTACTCTTTCTGATGTACTTAAAGAATTTCCTCTCATACTCTTGGGTTTGCTACAGAGAGTATAGTAAGTGCCTTGAAGAGTCCTTGCGGATACTATAGGATGCTCCAAAAATTCTCTTCCTCTCCCTTTTTGACGTCTCTTTCGGAGATTAAACAAAATTAACAACAGAATCTTCCTATTCCGCATGGAAGCTATGCTGATTGCGAGGCATCAATCACAAAACTGTTCTGCTCGCAAGCGCCGACAGCAATCTTGACGTGTGCGTGCAGCAATTTTTGCCGCTGTCGATGTAAACAACGATATTGGCAACGGCGCTGACACAGATTTTATCAGTACGTGTAGGCTATGCCCACCAAAACGATATGTAAACAAAATGTCCTTAAATGAGAGGGCCCGTGGAAAAAATGATCAGGTAGCCTATCCCCATGTCACTAATTAGCCACATTTGCAGATCTACGTCTCTAAGGATAAACGTCACAAATAATATTGCAGATTTATCTATTGAACAAAGGCCAGTGAGAACTTTGGCAGGAAAATTCCGGAAATTAAGTGGAAGATATGACAACATACACAATCCTCTAGTAGACTGCATTTATTTCGACATTTAAAATGGGATGAAGTTAAACCTGAAAAGCTTATTTCTATAGACGGAAATTAAGTTATTTATTTTGGTAAAAAAAATGGTAGGTAATGGAGGCACTTTAAATGTGAGAAATAGACAGTAACATGAACAACAAAAACAAGGCAATATAAGATGAATATTTTAATACTGAAAATTTTGGTTTTTAGTTTTATTAAGCATCATTTTGTCTTGGATGCACATAACCACCAGATATTCATGCTCAGTCTTCTGTCTTAAAAATGTTTTTCGTAATAGAAAATAACCTCTGCAGTTCCACTGATGTGTAC
Source organism: Periplaneta americana (assembly GCF_040183065.1). Classification (NCBI taxonomy): domain Eukaryota; kingdom Metazoa; phylum Arthropoda; class Insecta; order Blattodea; family Blattidae; genus Periplaneta; species Periplaneta americana. The sequence continues at coordinate 98,884,640 of NC_091123.1, forward strand.
TCTACCATGGTCAGTGGAGTCCTGCAGCCCGGAGCCGTGGCGCTACTGCTCCTGCGTTCGTAATACCGGAAAAGTTCGCTATAGTTCACATTACGCCCGCGGCTCCACTGCCTTGGTCGTGTAATAATTGACATCTTTGTATTTTTCCCACGCTATTAACAGCATGGGAATTATATATATATATATATATATATATATATATATATATATATATATTGTATTTTCCTAGCGCTATTAATAGTATGGGATTTCTCCCTTTCAAAGCCCTTGTAAAATTGTAAAAGTGAAGACTTTTACTGAGTTTTCCGTCAGTAATCCTCTCCAATTAATAGACTGGCTGTGTTGTGTTGACAAGTTTATGATGTGACAATTCCCTCGGTTTTTGTTGCTGTTTTTCAGATGGAAGTGTTTGCGAAAGACAATAGAACGAATAGGAAGGCATGTTGAAGACTACCCAAGTAGGCTACAATAAATCTGACGAGAACGGGACCTACTATACTATCTTTTTTACTCAAGTGTTATACAAGGACAGTGATAGAATTTTTTCCGATTCAAATAATAAGGCTAGTAAGTTTACCTCCATTTTATGTGCCTGAATTTAACACGTGTTTTAGTTGAGTAAACAACAAATATATACTTATGTTTTAAAGAATAATAACCTTTCTATTTAATAATATTATTATTAATGAAAAAATTATAAGATGCTACAAAATAATCAAAATCTTGAATATTATGTGATACTTATTTGCTGTTCAAGGGCGTCATTTTTATCGTCATCAATCTTCATAGATGTACTAGGCCACATATAGGATTATATTTATTATTTGGATTATGGTTTGTTAAAATTTGAATATGAGACTGGATGTAATTGTGATATTTTTTTCTCGTCATCATCATCATTAAATGTATATTTAATGACTGAAACCAATAGCTTGTTCCATGTTACCTCTTTGAGAATTATGAGCCAAAATGAGATATCTGCGGCGAATGGTGAACCTAATTGAGACACGGAAATAAAAAACTCCCTAATTCCAATAAACCAAATTTTACAGGAGAGATAAAAAAAACTTATCATCTGCCTTACTAACTTTAAACATTATATATTTACCTATTAATATTGTATAAAATTGCATTCTTTATCAATTAAATACTTCAAAACCTAAACTTTTATATTATCTTACGCTACAATTTGAAATAAACACTGCCGGAGTTAGGGGGTTTCTGATTTCCACAGTGTATGAATTAAGAAAAGTGAAAAAAATATTAACTATATTTAGATGAAAGATAAGTATGTCATAATTCCCTTATGGAACATTGAAATACACGAAAAAAATGGAAGTTTATTCTTAAGATTAACATTGTAGCATTTTTTTTTAATTTCAAATATATGAGACAAAGTCACAAATTACCATAAAGCACATCAAAATACACAAATAAAACCATAAACAATATTAAAATGTTAACACAGTCTGATTCATGTTACAGAATCTGTATTTTCTCTCACTCTCATGTTCTTCCTGTGCATCTAGATTATTACTGTCCAAAAACAGAGTTTGATAATCCATCATACTTTCCTCAGAAATAAACCATTAAATTTTGCAAGTCCTTTTGCTCTTTTCTTTCAATGGCAATGCTGAATTGTACTTTATTTGACTGGGAATTATGCATCTGTATTGGATTTCTGGAAGTTTAATCGACTCCATATTGTGATTTTCATAGTCTTACTTACATGGATTTCATACATTTTTGTGAGATTCTGAATACCGCATCACTTTACTCAGCTGGTTGAGCGATAGTGTTGTCACCTACTAGGAAATTAAGCTTGGAATGCAAAACTCTCTTATTCCATGGAGTAAATGGAGTTCTGACTGCCACGAGTTTTAAAACAGCCCCCAGAATGCAGATGAATGTCGAAAGTAGTGTATTCTTGCCTCCCACGCATACGAGACAAACTAAAAAGTATCATCCAGCCCATAACTCAATTTTGTAAAAAAAAAAAATGGGAGTTACTGGGTTTTTGATCTCCCTGTCTCAATTGTTTATTTAAGTCATTGAAAACGAGAAGCTTTTGCTACTATTACTATATGACTGCAAATAAGTAATTAATGATTTGGAATGGAAAAGAGATGTATTAGTACGTATATGCGACTACACAGCCACTTTTTACTAAACAATTTCGCAGGATATGTACAAAACATAGTTGAAAAAACGTGAACATAATCTTTCCCTCAGTTGTAGATTAATACTCACATTGAGCTTCTGAATTTGATAATACAACAAATTCTGACGCGCCAGTGAAAAGGATATTTTCTTACAAAGTTCGAAGTGATATAGCACACTAGTGGGAATGGAATTCACCTCCTAAATGATCAGATAAACACACGTATTACCCCACGTAATATTCACGAAACATGAATAAAATCCCAAGCTTTGAATACGAATAAATCCATGGGCTTATTGCTTTCTCATCTTAAAGCCCTTGGCATTCTACTGGGTTTAATACAGATAACAATCTGACTCTGCCTTCTTCTCTTACAATCTCAAGGATTGACTGTGCCAAAAGGTAAGTGCAAAGAAATTTCTCAACGAAAATATCTACCAGAGGAATAAGATTTTCCTATGAAAACAGGATCAAGATTGCCGTCAACTGCATACGTTTCGCAGTTCTGTTTGGATTTCAACGTCCCGAAATGAATTTGTGGAACGAACTCTCGACTTCATCTTTATATAAAAAGAAAGTTACATACGTTACTCGTAATTAAACGATGTCATTGAACAATAATTAATATTAGTGATAACGTTAACATTGTTAAATAAAAATATTGAAGACTAATCTAAGTTATAACTAATCTGTAGTAATAATAAAACTGAAACCAAAACTTTTCTGGCAATTTTCGCTTTTGCAAAAATAATTGGTGTTAATAGGTATATACCGTAATTACCTATCCTGAGACCAAAAATGGCATATATTTTTAATTTTTGTTTGTATGTCTTTATGTTTGTTACCTTTCCACTTGATAATGGCTGAACCGCTTTCTATAAAAATTGGTATATGAATTAAGTAGGGTCCCAGTTAGAATTTAGGCATTCAAAATACTTTCTTTCAAAAGAGGTTATAAGGGGGTCTGAATTAAATAAATCAAAACTTCTCTCTTATTACTTTTTTGGGAGAATATTACATAACAAAAGTTGTTTTAAAAATGTTTCCGGCAAGTTTTATTCTCTTAGAAATGTTGATAGGTCTGATATTTAACGAGATAATATCTCCGTTTAAAAATAACAATGCATTTTATGTCAGTGCAGCCTCAGTCAAACTAATATAATGAAGTGAAAACAAATGATTCTGCATTTATATAGGGCGGCCTTGCACAAGAAAGGAGAGATAATTATTTATTTTACACTTATTACTGTACTGATATAATTTTATTCTATGATATACATATAAATGTTACTTTATCAATATTAACATATAAAGAGAGAGTGTTTGTGAATTTGTATGCGGTAATCTCAGCATCTACCTAACCGATTTTCATCATTCTTTCATCATTGGAAAGTATAGTTCTTCTACATGTATATGGACATACAGAAGGCTACAATTTGGCATTACGTTAACTTCTGAGTAAATAGAGGACTGAGTATAAGTGCACCCTAAGATGGAATTAAAACAGATCCTTGAACACAGAAACTTGATATTCTGTCGAAATATTATTACTTAATTACGTATTTCTGTGATCCATTGTAATATATATATATATATATATATATATAGACTTAAATTTTATGTGTCCACATAAAATACTCATGTTATACTGCATTTTGATTTCCTTTTGTCCACAGAGAAAAATCGTACTTTACGAATGTTGTCGAAGAACGCTTTTATTATACTCTGACAGGGTAATTTCCCAGTTTTTCATTGTTTTTGGTCTGAATAGTAGCCTATTTTTCCTCTACCAAAAATGCATTGCAAATTGAGTAAAAATTAGTATTTTACCGTGGAGCTCACTGGAGCTGAGTCATTTTACACAGTGCCACGAAATGGCGTTCCTGTACTCATAATTTATCCGATTTGTTTCCTGTGTTTCTTAAAATAAATTAATGTGTCATGTTGATTTTAATTTGTTTTTATTTATTTAAACATTATGCACAATGAGGCCAACATAAAAAATATCTAGCCTATGTACACTGTCCACTCTACATTGACATTGGTTTGAACTGATGTATCAAAGAATGTATTCAAGACTAATTTAGAAACATGTTAAATGAATTATCCTTGCACCAGAAAAGATTCTCCTCGGACCAAACGTTGTCTTTTAATTATGTAATTATTTCTTACTTTTATCTGATAATGTATGACGTTGTTATGACTGAGATACCTATTGTTAATTGTTTCCATTTATAACAGTAACCCATAACTAACCGCATATATATTTTCTCGCGCTCAGAAGGGTGGAGATCGGAGTTCGAGATGGGCCACAAGCCACAAGTCATGCTACAGATGTTGCTTTGCTAGTAATCCAGTATGGAGTGTTGTTGTTTTTTTTTAATTGGGTTCTTTTATCACGCTGTATCAACATCTCTGGTTATTTAGCGTCTTAATGAAATGAAGGTGATAATGCCGGTGAAATGAGTCCAGGGTCCAGCATTTACTCGTATTGGTTTGAGGGAAAACCCCGGAAAAATCCTCAACCAGGTAACTTGCCCCGACCGGGATTCGAACCCGGGCCACCTGGTTTCGCGGCCAGAAGCGCTGACCGTTACTCCACAGGTGTGGACTGGAGTGTTGTTCAATATACAGAACTGTTACCTATTAAGTATATTGTATAACCTTCTCGGTGATCACAGTGTCTCTAGACTTGTGTGTTACAATTTTTAGGTTATTTTCAATTATTTAAATACGTTTTACTGCCGTGTGTGGTGTGGGAGGATATCAAAAGTTTCACCTTATTTTATAGTCTACATTGGACAGTAATACATAATGTATTCCATTTTGTAGGTTCTCTATACTAGATGACACTGCGTGATTGTGTCTTGCTGTACCGAGAATCATCCAGGCTGCGCTGCCTGCTAAAGGAGTGGTATTTCGTTCTGGGGCAATGAATTCGATTTGTGCTTCATTCATTTTAGTGGATAAGTATAAGTTGGACATTAAAAATAATTTCGAGTACTATTTCTGGACAAGGTTCTGTAGGTTAACGTTAGATAGATAGGCATATTACTTTCAGGCTATATGCATCAAAATATCAGGACAAAAGTCTCAGTCTCGAAACATTTCTGCCTCAAGGAAAAACAAGACTTAATAAGAGTGAGGGAGAACGGGAGAATCGTTTACGAAATAATAAAAATTCAAACATTTCATTGGCTCGACAGAGACAAAATGGCATCGAACTCTTTGAGCGACTTGCCGATAACAGAGTTCGAACTTAACAGGCTCGAGAAAGAGAAAAGAACGCTGAACTTTCTCAGAGAATTAACGAACAACGAGAGCGTATTACTAGAACGAGAGAGCTTAGTCGAACATCAGTATAAAGTAATAGTATGTAAGCATTCCATTACGATCCAAATGTTGATTATACTCATTTCAATGTTGTTGAAATAGGTAAAATGGATAAATAGACTATGCAATAAAGCAATGCAAGAAATGGGCCTATGAGTTAAAAGGATTATGTTGCGCTACTAGAAAAGTTCTTCTTCCTGAGATTCAAGAGTCCCCTCGACCAATTAAAAACTTACTTATAATAATACATTCTTATGTGGAGTGTGACATAGTATGGGGGAAAAACATGGACTTTATGACGAAGTGAAGAGAAAGTGAAAATAGATGAGAATGGAGCGTGTGAAATAGATAGAATAAAAAATAAAGCTGCACTAGAAAGCATGGCTGAAGAAAGAAAAATACTGACACTGCCACTGGCTACAAAGGTTGCACTAGAAGAAATGGTTAACGAAAGAAACTTTCGGGGCAGAAGAAAGCACATGATAGACAACACTAAGATACATGGATTATATGCGGAGATTAAGAGGAAGGCGGAAAATAGAAAAGATTGATGAATGCTGGATGTGAGTGAAATACCTGCCCTTTTCTTAACTTGTTAGGAGGGAGGGAACATCCCATGCGCTACGACCTGAGATCTATTGTACACTCTTAGACAAAAAAAAAAAAATGACCGGGCTCCAGATTCTATGTCCGATTCGGAAAACTTCGGGTGCATTCGCCAGAGCATGATATACACGAGGACGAATTTCTTCTGTCGTAAATGTTTCCAACACTCCACTGTCACCACTATATGATGATTATATAACACGCTTCTTAAAGGAGAGATTCATTGTCTCTCTCGCATAGCGCAGTCGGTAGCATTGTGGTTTTGTATTCGAAAGGTTTCGAGTTCGAAACTCAGTCTATACTTTGTTTTTTTTTTTTTCATTCGCATTTTTTACTTCTTGTATACTGATAATAACCAGTATTGTGAAATATTTAACACAAAGTTAAATATTTACAAAGGGCAAGTTAGATACATAATAGCAATCCCTTCCCTTGTATCTTGTATTTAAACAGATTAAACGAAATCTTCTCGGATAGAAATAAACAAAAATAAACCTTAAGTAAAAGAAATCCTTCTTGGATAGGAATGAACAAACATAATCCTTTTCTGTGTATTAAACAAAATAAAGAAATACATCTCCTCGGAAACCAATAAACAAAAATCAAAATAGACAAAAAATTCAACACCGGGTATGTAATCCCTCCGCATCTATAACCGCCTGCATCCTACGGGGTATGGATGCGATCAGGCGTCTCAGGTACTGTCGACGTGAAGATACACGATCCCAAGCGTCCTCGATAATATTCCAGAGTGCATCTTTTGTGGTCGGCCGACGTGGCATTATATTTATCACCGCGTTCACAGTTTTCTTCACCTCCGACCACACATTTTCTAGGACATTCAGATCTGGTGAACAGGGAGGCCATGCTATCAGTCTGATATATGGCCTCTCTGAAAATCATCTCATGACCTCGACACATGTGTGAAAACGATGATTATCCTGTTGAAATATATCATCATCATCATCATCATCATCATCATCATCATCATCATCATCATCATCATCATCATCATCAGGATATATCGTTCCGTACAGAGGGAAGCATAACATTTTCCAATAGGACCTTGTATTGTTGGGTAATAAGATCTCAGCCGAGCCGCCATAGAACACCTAGACCGTCACTGGACATCCTGCTCCAACATGGAATAGATACACGGCCACTGCGAAAGCGAGTTGTCACATGGGTAGGATCGTATCGGGATCCCCGTGAACGGTAGACTATTTGCCGCCCATAATTGTCAGAGGAAAAAGTAACTTCGTCTGAAAATATTACCTTATTTCAATCGAAATTAACATTTTCCTCTGCAAATGCAAGGCGGAATAATCTGTGGTCATCAGTAATGCACCCTTTCGTTGCTGCCACTCTTGGATAACGTCCTACGTCCCGCAGACGCCTTATGACAGTGCGAGAAGATCCAGGGAAACGGGCATTTACTTTAATTGAAGAAGCAGATTAATGCAGGTTCGCTTCTACTTCTGCAACTAAAGCAGAGTCCTGTGCACGAGTTGAAACACTTCTTCTACCAGAACCTGGCTGACGATGTTCAATTCCTTCTCTGGATAATCTCGCCCATCTTCTAGTTGTGGAATCGTGCATTCCTAGTCGCCTACCTGCCACAGTAGCGGAAAATCAGGCCTCCCTCACAAGAGAGAGAAGAGCTTGCCTACACGTATCTGGCCTATGTCTTCTGTCATCAATGTTACCCCTAATAATTACAAGAGAAAATGGTTGTTTCACTTTTAATATGCGCAGTTACATGTGCGCGGAACTATGTTTGTTTTGAGAAGTTCCGGATGTCTCTAAATGAATTACACATCAATATAGAAATAAACATCTGACGTCCTTACGGGGTACACGACCTTGAATCACCTACACAAGAAGCAAGGCTGTTACCACGGAGCTATTACCCTAGGTCATATATACACAGATTGCTCTGCGTTATAGGCTTTGACGGTAACAACTTTTGTCAGATTTATTATGCTGCCATCTAGTTGTTACATAAGGAGTCACGTCATAACTCCCATTTTAATTGCATTAGCGACTGTACTGCCATCTCGTGTTCGTTTACGGCGGATGTGTGGCGATCCTGGCGGTTGTTCTCTTCAAAGTGCAACCGATTTTAACATAGGAATGAACAATCTATATATGATCTGGGCTATTACAAAGCAGATATGTAACGGCAGTATTTACGAGTTAGCCTATATCTGGAACGCATTGGTTTAGTCTTTAACATTATTCATCTCGTTTTTGCAATACTATCAACATTATTATTATTATTATTATTATTATTATTATTATTATTATCATTATTATTCTCGTGTTTGTATTACTGTGAATAGTATAAACGGCTAAATACTGCCGAAATGAGATTCATGAGAAAAACTGCTGGATACTCCCTTCTCGACCATCATCGGCACGTAGATATTCTGAAGGAATTAAAGATTGACTCTATTGTCCATTTTCTGCAGCAATACAGGCTTCAGTGGCAGACAGATGTCAAGAGGAGGATCGCTCTAGATGGCTCAGGCAGGTTTTGTCGTATGTCCCAAGAGGTCGAAGAAATTTGGGACAAACTAGGAAACGCTAGCAAGGCAAGACACCGTAACAGATACACTGGGGTCTAACAATTGAAGGCTAATGATGATGATGATGATGACGATGATGATGATGATGATGAATAGTATTATTGTTATTATTCTCGTTGTTGCAATACTATTATTGGACTCATTATTATTATTACTATTATTATTACTACCACTACTACTACTACTGCTACTACTACTACTACTACTACTACTACTACTACTACTAATACTAATACTAATTTTAGTAACTGAACAATACTCCTTATGGAGAAGGGAGAAGATCCAAGAACTGAGCATCTGTTTTAATTCAAGGGTAATTAGGAATAAGTCTCCGATATTAATGAACGTTTTTGTTTAATTTGTCAACTAATCCCAACTCCTGTGCAAGTTAATAAATGTATCATTCGTTTCCAGCTAGAGAAAAAAATAAAACGAAACAAATATATATACTTATACGAAGGCGGATACGAACCCGGGTTTTCTGCGTGTGAAGTCAGAGTTTTACCACGGAGCTATGACACACATACAGTCCAAACCGATGTTTGCCGATATAAGAGTATGTTCTTGGATCTCGCTGGTTTCGTCCTTGCTACTCTGATTTTAGTCTTGTGTATCAGGCGCACAGCCGAATGGAACTTAAAAAAATTTACGCTTCAAGAGTCCGGTCATTTTTTTTTTTTTGTCTAAGAGTGTACATCCTCCGATATGGGATGAGTTGCGTGCCCACCGATCCTCTACGCGCACCGATCTAACAACTTGATCCCCTTAACGATCGGTCCCTACAGCCATCAGAGTCCATGTACCACTTCTGCTTCGGCAACCCCCCCCCCTCCAAGGCTCCCTTAACGGTCCGAGGCGGAAGTCCTCCCCCGAGAAGGTCAGCCTCGGGTTCCGTTGCAGAAGCTATCCATCATCGCATGAATACATTCCACGGAGGCCGGTCGAGAGAGCCAGTAGTTTCGGAGGGCCGCCTGTAGAGCGATTTGAAAACCAGAAGAAGTAACGGGATGATGAATGAAAGGATGATAGAGGAGGAAAGGATTTAGCGAAGATGAGTGGGGTTCCAATCGTCTGATAAAGTTACCTGATATTCATCCATAGGAGTCAGGGAAGAACCCCGAAAAACCTCACCCAGGCAACTCATCCCAACTGGAGATCGAGCTCAGGACAAGAACACTATGAATGAATGAGTAATACATCCGTTACCAACACACTTTTCAAATATTATAAGGCAATACAACACCTTATTTTAGATGGCATCGCTTGGTGCAATAGTATACTAATACTCGTACACGAGGGCAATTTAGTGCTGACATTTAAAGTCCAAGGGCAGACTTATAACTTAATTGGAACTCATCTTCCAGCTCTTAGTTCTCACAAATATATTTTCTTTCAGACTGCGACCAATTTTCTCTTAAGTCTAATGTAGTAATATAATCAATAATAATCCGTCGCGCTACAGCCCAGACCGACCAGCCGGCTGCTGGCTTCACGTCCATAAGCCGAAGCAGAGATGAACGATCATTCAACCATAATGGAGGTATCATGTGGTTACAATGATGATTCCCTCCCCAGCCGTTATAACTGGTTTTCGTAACCGGATTTCGCTACCATAGCGTCCCAAGTGCATCACGATGCTGGGTCGAGATTTCATCAGAAAATTTCTTCCCCTATGAGGACTCGAACAAGCGCGCATTCCGTAACGCGAATCTTAGGCAGGATACATCCTTAGACGACGAAACTGCGGCCCGGGAAAGTGTAATGTAGGTAGTATTAAGCTTAAAACTGGAATTGATTGAACAACTCCAGAAAGTATTGAATGATAATAACAGTTACACTCATAGTTTCAAATAAAATTTTGAAAGTAATTGAGGAAGAGACGGCTTACAACTTATAATAAGGTAATTTTTTTACTAAGTAATAAAAATCTGTATTTGAAAATATAATAGATTTATGTCAATGATTCTACAGTACAGGGTTATCCGTTTGGATATGGATAAAATAAAAACATCGTAAAATATTTACTACTGAGCTTTATTTGTTGAAACTTTGTGCATACAAAACTGAAAGATGGGAGATTCCTCAGAGCTCAACATGACCCCCGTTGCGCACCCTCCACAACTCATAACGGTGATGCAATTCAGCCCATGTCCGTTGTAACATAAGGGGGGGGGTGATTTGTTGAAAAGCTTGAGTAATTTTTTACTCTCAGATAATCAATGTCCCTGGGTTTCTGTGAATAGACAATGTCTTTAACAAAAACCTACACGAAGAAGTCAGGAGAGGTTAGATCTGGGGATACTGGGGACCAAGACAAGAGGTAGCTGCTTCTCGTACTGGGTTTCACTTGCGACCAACCGCATGTTTTTTTTTTTTTTTTTTTTTTTTTTACACAGAACCTGATTCTACAAATGTTCGATACTAAAACATTATGGAGTCATATTTAGGTGCATTACGCACACCATAATCACGTCGAAATTCCCTTTGAACTCTTTTGACACTCTCAAATTTAGCATAGCCTACCAAAGAACACATTTTGCCTGCTGTTGATTTGTGCAATTTTAATCATCTACGATTTTCATTTGTCCTTTTAGATTATGCATTGTTGATTATCATATATGGAAACTTGCATCTTTTAATTATATAACCAGCAAGAAATGTTTTCCTACTGTCATAATACCTTTATAATAATAAATTAATATTATCCATACCCAAACGGATCAGACTGTATCTGTAACAAGTGCAGCGAAGCGCACGGGATGACTAGTAACAAATAAGTCTGATGTGGGCTCACAGTAACATGTACAGTACAATATGTGGTGGTGGTGGTGGTGGTGGTGGTGGTGGTTTAGTTAATATGCGTGCATTGATCGCATTACTTTAGAGCTCTGAGTAGCTAAATTAAAGCCAGTTTAAGACGTGAATTTCTCCGACTGAAGAGTGGAGCGTACAGCACAGATCTGGACATAGTCTGTAAGTGCTATTAACTTCGAATTTAAGAGTAACCGTGGTGAACATGAAAACTAAGTAAAGGTTAGAATTTCATTGTCGATGATTCGAATACTACGTCGTGTTTTCTGTGTGACTGAAATTCTTCATCGTATTTTTAGTAATTATCACCGTGCATTATTACATTCAGTAACAGACAACAGTAATAGCAGGACTGTTTTCATGAGTGCATGTTTCTTTCAAGTCCTAATACACTGGAGCCTCCTGGAATATTTCGCTCGTCATTATAACTACTATTTCATTATAGTGACTTTCCCCTCGAAGCATATGCAATATCACGAATTGTGCCGGAGAATCAGCGCTTTCAGTCGAGATATTACACAGTCGGACAAGTGAAGCGGAGGACTGGAATTGAGAATGCACATATAGCATTTTTGAAGTCTCTTTACTGGGAAATATAAATCCTTTACGCTCTTTCCCTCGCAAAGAAATAGATTGTATCAGTTTATAGCCCATTGAAAGCACATAGTTATTTCTTGACCCTGAATTATATGTGCTATCTCGGCATACAGGGCTTCCCTCTATGTGGCCATTATATGTGGTTTAGGATAGAAATCCGCAAAATTTGTATGTGTAAACTAGGTTGTGATCGACAAAGTATTCACACAAATTTCTCTTTTTTTTTTGTTCCTATTTTCTTTCTGTTCTTTTTCTTGGTGAGCATATTTTCCACCTCTTCTCTTTCCGGTTGCCTTTTCTTATACAGTTCTCTCCTTTTATATTTCTCCTTTTTGTGCCGTCTTTACATTTTACTCCCCTTTTTATCTTTAGTTCTAAATATGATCTTTCTCTTTCCTCACTTTCTTTTCCTTTGTCTTTGCTTCTTTATCAGTTTACTAATTCTTTCGTTCTCTATTCTTCTTGCTGCCTCTATTTCCCTTCCTCTCTTTCCTTCCTTCTTTATTTCTCCTTTTCTTTCTTGGGTTTTCTTTGTTTTCTTTGAACCCGAAGGCTTGCACGTCAGCTTGAGGCTTGTTGTGCATATCACTCATTTTCTGTCAAAGATAGGCCCACTATTTGTCGCCGATTGGTCGCGCTCTTGTACGAATACAGCACGCTACACCTTGAGTTTAACCCGCGTTATGGTAATGACGATAATTATATATGAATACATGTTGACGAAATGACTTCGATGTTCAACACAAGTTACCCAGCTTCAATTGGTTGAGAGGAAAAGCTCGGAGGAAACCAAAATTATGTAACCTGTCTCAATCAGGATTTGAACCCGGGTCCGCTTGTTTCACGGTCAGACATGCTGTCACTCCATAGCGGTGGACTGACTTTCTCCTTTACTTCTGTTCATGTACTTGTCCATCTCTTTGTTTGTCTCTCTTTCTCTACCTTTAATTCCTTTTATTTATTTCTTACTGGCCTTATTCTTACCTTCTATTATGTTGACATAATTAGGATTTCATTATTCACCTAATCACAATTATTGTAATTGTTTTATAATCAATGGTTATCGTTAGTAATCTTGAAACGAGAACAATATGAACGGAAACCTGAAGGATTTTTGAGGCATGAAATCCACAATGCTTTTAGTATTATACTTATTGATTAGGTACGTTTATGGACATGGAAGTCCAATGTAAAACCTTCCTAAGAGCCTTTCAAGAAATTGAATTATTTTAGGAATGAGGTAATTTTCAAATTCGAAATTTTGTTCCACGTTCTGATGTTATTTGAACTAAGATTTAGAAAATTGTTGGTGTGCACATTACTTAAATTATAACTGACACATTTTACAAAATAAGAGTAAATGTTGTTGTTAGACATGGCCTTATTGGAATTTAATCCTTTACATAAGGATTAAATTCCAAATAAATAAAACGATTTGAAAAGTTTTCAGAAGGTAATGTTATATCTGTTTTGGGGAGAACCTGTCAGATTCGAAATAATATTAAATGATTAATCTCCTAAGGAATTCAGTTTTCAATCATTTATGCTGCAGATTCTTTCAGTTTTATGACAGTTCAGGAAATAAATATAACATACTTGAAGTAATATGTACAGCTGTCAAAAGAAAAAGTGACCGCTCTCCTGAAACAAAGTTCCCTTCGGGTATCTTCGCTATAATTCGGAGACAGGCGATGTTACATGTTGTTGGACCACGTTGCCTGATATCTACAGTAATAATTGAAGTATTCCCTCTGTGATTCGATAGTGTAATGGTAGCGTTCAGGCCTCTTATTCGAGAGATCCTGCGTTCGACTACAACCTCCAGCCTTCTATGTTCTTTTTTGTTATGTTTTTGAGAGAGACAAACTATACATAATGGCTCCTTTCTCTTTTACGATTATTTTAGTAATTAACATCAGGTTCATTAATATATTATGCCATGACTTTATCATTATGATATTGTGGCTGCAAATGGAAAGAAACAAGATTTTATTCTCAAAAAAAATATCTTTCGTGGCATAAACACAACAAATTTACTGGCGTCGGCCTTAAAACATTCAAACAATTAAGCGTTCAAAAAACAAAACAAAAAGCCACAATTCAATATTTAGTCTATCTTCCTCTTATCTCGATCATCTTGCAGTCGAGTGGGCATGGAATCGACTAGTTTTTGCAAATGGCGACTATTCTTAGACACGATATTCCAGGCATTCTGAACATACCCACATACATAAGTGTTCTGTCCATGGGCAGGTCTTTCATTGCAAACCCAGCAATCTCCAGTCTTTCCTATTTTCTGCTTCCTCTTAGTCTCCGCATATGATCCACATATCCTAATGTCGTCTATTATTATTTTCAACCAGAGACCCAACCAGTTACTTTTTATCTTTCTAATCAGTTTCAGCATCATTCTTTCTTCACTCACTTTTTCAAACACAATTTTATTTCTTATTCTGTCTGTCCACTTCACACGCACCGTTCTTCACCACATCCACATTTCAAATGCTTCAATTCGTTTCTCTTCATTTCGTCGTAATGTCCATGTTCCTTCCCCATACAATGCCACACTCCACACAAAGCACTTCACTAGTCTATTCCTTAGTTCTTTTTCCAGAGGTCCGCAGAATATCCTTCTTCTTCTATTAAAAGCTTCCTTTGTTCATGTTTGCAGTTTTTCTTGGGAAGGATAGGCCTAAATGCGGTAACATCCCGTTGCTTTCCGCACACCACTATCTCTTTCGCATCTTATTAAATTCCAGGGGACCCAAGCGTGGAGATGACGAGAGTGGATTTGACTAATTTGGCCCTCCGGACTTCACCGAAAGTGACGGCGAGGGTTAAATATTAATTCTATCAGGATGTTTGACCCGATCAGAGACCGGGAAATCTCAGTTAGCCTTTGCCCCCCGCATCCTGAACTAGCTTCTACGAATCATCAGAAAATCTTAGAGTGTGATTGGGCCAATTTTTTCCGAAAATGTTTCCACACTTTTGCCCTCGTAGCTCAGCGGACGAACGTCGAAATTTAGATGTCAGTGTCTCAGGTTCAATTCCTCGTTACTCCGTTTCATTTTATTGTGGTATATATATTTTTTTAGAAAGTTATTTTACGACGCTTTATCAACAGCTTAGGTTATTTAGCGTCTGCATGAGATGAAGGTGATAATGCCGGTGAAATGAGTCCGGGGTCCAACACCGAAAGTTACCCAGCATTTGCTCATATTGGGTTGAGGGAAAACCCCAGAAAAAAGCTCAACCAGGTAACTTGCCCCGATCGGGAATCGAACCCGGGCCACCTGGTTTCACGGCCAGACTTGCTAACCGTTACTCCACAGATGTGGACTTATTGTGGTATAAGATAGTATAATGTAATAACACAAAAAGAAAAACTAATAGCAGTATTATGCAACTGGATTTTTCCAAACCTAATATTAAATTTATGTTATTTATATCGCTGAAGAGCGATTACAATATATATTACTTGAATATTATTTATACAGTATCACTAAAGAACGATAACAGAATATAAATGATAAACATCGGTTTGTTTAATTAATATAAGATCTTATATAATACGTATTTAATTATCTAAATAAAATAACCTATTTTACAAAGAAAGATGTTTATTTGTGTTATAATAATTACTTACATAAAATACAAATTATTTATATTGCGAAAGAACAATAACAATATAAATAACATCAATATTATTTTATAATGCTAATGAAGGAAAACAGAATATAAATGATAATTTGAATATTATTTATATCGCTAAAGAACGATAACAATATAAAAAACGTGAATATTAATCATATCGGAATTTCAGATTTTACAGATGTATTTAAGAAATTGTAGAAGAATAGATTAGTAACAGTGTCCTATTTATTCTTCTTGGAGCCAAATTTGTAACTTTTAAAAGTGTGTTTACTATGTTGAAGTGTATGTGTTGTAACGGATGCTTGATTTGTTATGTATGTGAGTCAGTTATGGGATGCTTGATGTCGTCGCAATGTCGTAATTATAGTTTGATTGTGTTTGTGTGACTATTGTGTATCAATTTATGATGTATGGTACGGAAAGCTGCGTATTTGTGTTATAGAAGTGTTACGTATGTGTGTTGTTAATGTTTTTGTATGTTTCAAATTGATACCTGATATTTATTTTGCAATCGCAATGCCTAATTTACGGATTTTTTATGTTTTGTTTACATCGCGTAAGCTAATTTAATTTTCTTTTCTATTTGTCTTTATGCTTATCTTTTTTGTGTATGAAACTATAGCCCTAACATACATATGTAAAATAGGACTAACCCCATTGGAGATACAATAATAATTATAGTTACCGTATTCATATCGTTATAAAACGATAACAGAATACGAATGATGACTTGAATTTTATTCATATCTCTAAAGAACGATAACAAAATATAAATAACGTGATATCCATAAAGAACGATAACTGGATATAAATGATAAATTGAATAGCATTTACATCGCTAAAGAACGATTAAAAAATAAAATGAAAACTTGAAGAAGGCCCGAACCCACAACCTTTGAATTATTAAACAAGCACTCTACCGCTGCCTACGAGGCGCAGACATGGAACACTTTCATAGTTCGGGAATGCTTGTGCAAGCAGATGCATCGTGTAACATCGCCGCGACCCGAAGTGGACTTTGAAAATATTCGCTGTTCACGAGTGCGGCCACTTTTTTTTTTTTTTTGACAGCTGTACCTATAGAAACTCAATTACGCTAGAAAACTAAGAATAATGTGCTTTTCTCTTGTATATCTGTAATGAAGGGAATCGATGCGAGTCTCTTCTCATTAATTTTCCAGGACTGTCTTTACTTATTATTTGAAATTAAGTAAAATTTCCTTACCTAGTTTCCAAAAAGTTTAGATAATTTACGACGTTTATAACATTACTCATTATTATGTGTTCTCATAAAGGCATTCTAACACAAAGAAATGTAAGGAAAAATCATTGTTGTAACCACAGTCTACATCATCTATCTGCGAGGATTGCTCCTTTGAGTAATTTCATCTTCAAAACTTTTCAAACGAAGGGCACTTAAAGAAAGTAACTCAATCTCCAAACGGGAATCGAACTTCGATACACGGGACTAAAAGCCAGTAATGCTACTACTTGAGCTACAACGCGATACTTCAAGATTACATGCGTGAAATTAGATGTTGAAAAAGTTTTGCAAAATACGCATTACTGAGCTAGATGCTTCTGAAAACGAGCCATCACTGGAATGACTTATAAGCATCGGAGACAGGGGAGGAAAGTCAATTTATAAACTCTAAACAGTCTATAAGTCATATTTTGAGGGGCTGGAGGCAGGAAGATGACTCATGTAAGCCGGGGTCATTAACAAAGTTCCTGTATCTCCTCAATTTTGTTGACTCAGAAGGGAAAGGTTCGTAAAGTCTTCCAGCAAGCACTTACAGTAACCAACTTAAAAAAATGAACAAGAGAATTTGCGTCGCATCGAGGAATTACTGAAATATAACGGACCAAAATTCATAGGCTACACATAGCATAAAATATTGAATATATAAAAGCGCCAACAATTTAAGACAACTTCAATTCTCCATCGAATCATATTGTGATAGTGTGTCTAGCAGATACGAGTAAAGAGGACAATATTTTCGAGCTGAGAGTTTGTTGTTTCTCCAGCAAACTGTTACATATTTGAAATAGTGTAGCAATAACAATGGTACAGAATTTGTGATTTTATTATTATTATTATTATTATTATTATTATTATTATTATTATTATTATTATTATTATTATTATTATTGGCTTTAAAATGTTTATCACATTCACAAACACAGTCATCACAACTATCACTTGTCTCTATTACTACTCATTTTATTGCCTTTCTCTTTTTCTCTCCTTTCATTTTTCTTCTGTTAATGTATTCCTTTCAGTTCTTCTTTTCCTTGCTCTATTCCTTTCACTCTTTTACTTACTCTCTCACTTTTTTTTGTCCGTATCTTTGTTCTTGCTCTTGTCTTTCCTTTAATTTCTCTTCTATCATTTATTTTTCTCCTTCATCTTATTTCCATTCCGCTTCACTTTCCTTTCGTCATTCTCTTTTGTTTTTCTTCATCTTTATTCTGTTGTTATTCTCCCAATCCTTATCAAGAACAATGTTCTTTAGAGATACCTTCTCATTATATTCATTGCGTTTTCCGAATGAAAAAGAAAACAAATAAATTAAATTGATTGGGGGGGGGGGCTTGGAGATAACTTAGGTATTAAGATAAATTATTATCGGAAATATAAGAGGAGTGAATAACTCGATAAAACACATCGAACGATAAATGCGACTAGAATAAACGTCGAAAAGCCAGTAATAAAGAAAATAATAATTAATATAACAGATTGATAGCATATGTTCAACATAAGATTATCACACAAAATAGAGAGAGAGAGAGAGAGAGAGAGAGAGAGAGAGAGAGAGAGAGTGGGCTTGAATGCCTACTAACTTCACTTGCGTGATACGGGTTCCGCATGTTGCGGATAAATGGCAGCACTGTGACCCATTTTCAATGTACACCACTTCGGCGAGCCACGCTGTACATGATGTGTATCTGTGAAGAGTTATCTGTCGTGTACTAAGGTGAGTGTATATGTAAGTGTTCGTGTAAGTGTAGTGTAGGGAATGGGTGAGGATGATGATGGTGATGAAGATGAGGAAGGGAGAAGGGGAACCCGGTGCCCGCACGTAGCCTACTTCTGTCGAATAGCACCGAGGTGGCCGACAGGTTTAACGTCCTCACCCTACGGACGAATCAGTATCAACAATGACAGATTCCTTCTTATCATATCAACTGCGGAGAGATTTGATTTTAAACCAGGCATATTGGTGTACAATTTAGTGATTAGAAGTTGTGCACTGCCATCTCTCCTAGTCCCGAGGTAGAAATTTTACATGAAAATCTCAAACCCGGCCGAGAATCGGGACGGCTAGTCTGGAGGCAGGCGCGCTACCACAGAGCTAACTCGGCGGACTCACATAAAGAATGCAATTCCTAACAATCAGTGACGATGCCAGTGGACGTTAAACCCATCTCTGATTCCGGCAGTAAAAACTTTAAATGCCTCCACTTCTATTTTGGCTGGCTAAAAGAAAAACGAATAGCTTAAGTCAGAAACTTTTTACAAAATTATTAATTTCTCTTTGGAAAGTGTTTTCTGTTCTTGTCGGAATTAATTTCACCGCCTTATTTTCTACCTTATTCCGCGGATTACATAAAATCACGAAGACTATCATTTGCCGATTATTGAAGTTGGTCGCAATTTTGTATTAAATTTCAATATAATTATTTTATTTTTTGTTAATTATCACCGGAGTGTTGACTTATAGAATATATAAGCAAAATTCTTCATCGGTATAAGACAAATGCTGTATATAGATAGCCAGACTGAATGCCCAAAATAACTTTCTTGGTATGAGAGAAACTTAAAACTTGTATTTCTGCTAAAATCTCTATTTTTTTTAGACCAATGCTTTCTCTCTGTACTAAGTTTAATACTAATAAAATAAAAAGGGAAAACAACATACACACATTTCTCATTGCAGCTGAATTTTCATTTTGTACAAGAATTCCAAACTTTGTTCATTGGAATTTCGGCTGATAACATTACTACAGTATTGCAGCGAGTACAATATAATTTTCTTAACCATATCTTCATCAGAACGATCATCTTTGCGATATGGACTTACTTGTCTTATTTATATTAAGTCAACTGCCATTATACAAGGAGCGCACTCAGTTGGGTGACGTGGTGACCGGGATTCCACAGTAATATGCACAGTAATCTGTACAGTAATATGCACTTTTGTCCGAAGAATCTACGTAAAAATTATTTTTTTGGTCCTACAGAATACATCTGTTATGGTAACAGTTAATATTAGAGGAGAAAAATTTGCTCCGGTGCCGGGGATCGAACCCGAGTCCTTGGTTCTACGTACCAAGCGCTCCTCTAATATTAATTTTTTCCATAACAGATGTATTCTGTAGGACCAAAAAATAATCTTTACGTAGATATTACTATTCTGCTGTGACCTTCTCTATTTGTCGCGCTTGGTTCGCCAAAAAAAGTAGTACAATCATTGAAAATCGTTTCTTAAAGCGATGTGCTACTAAATTTGTCGAATTTTTACAGATTATATCATTTTTTATTTTCGCTTTGAAAAATCAAAATTTTATCTCAATATCATAATTGTAAATGTACTTTTTTGTAGGCTAATTTGGTAGAAGTTATGTTAATGCACGATTTAGGCCTATGTGTAACAATTGCTTTAAATTTAATTATCTCAAAAAAGCAATTTTCTACGTTTTCAACGACAAGTATTAATTTTATTTCTCATGGTTAAAGCTAGAATGATGAAACTCAACATACTTATTCAATAATATCTCTATTGTATTTGATTGCCTGTAGTCAGCATAGTTTTTTGCTAGAGAATTATACATAAAGGTAGTGTAATTTTGTTACTAATATTTGATCATTGGAGAAATTATACCCCTTTTTTTTTACAAATGAACAAATTAAATAGGAAATTCCTAATGCTCCATTGCACAAAATGCAGTGTTAACTTTAAGAATAAATTAGATTTTTTTTAAATAATACACTTTTTAGAAGTAGGATTTTCATTCAGAACATAAAAAGAAAGAAAGTATATTTTTTAAGTTTTTATGAGAAAAGATTCATATTTACAATGTGTGATTATGATATTGATATGCATATTCAATAAAAATTTCATCTCTCTAGCTCAAAAATTGTTTATTAGCAAATTTCAGTAGCGCATCGCCTTAAAGCACGTTGTTCCAACTCGAAGCAATTAGAAATTTAGAATTGCCTTCCTGGGCCATTCGTCTTTTTCCGGTAAGTTTCTGACAACAAACAGTAATTCATTCATAGTTGTCTGTCCAAGTGTAGGTCTTTCACTGCAAATCTATCATTCTACAATCTTCTCTATTTTCCGCCTTCCTCTTATTCTCCGCATATACTATACCTTATTATTGTTGTCTATCATTTGATATCCTCTTTTACTCCGAACTCTACCGTTCACCAGTCATTCTAGTGAATCTTTCGGTAGGAGTTTTTTATTCAGTGACCCAACCAATTTCTTTCTCTCTTCCTGATCAGTTTCAACATAATTCTTTCTTAGCTCAGTCTTTCTAACACAGCTTCATTTCTCTCTGTTCATTTCACACGCTCCATTCATCTCGAAACCTACATTTAAAAATGCTTTAAGTCTTTACTATTCCTTGTAATATTCATGTTTCTGCCATATGTACAGCCCCTACAAAACGATTTAAGAACACTTCTTCATAAGTGATGTTTCACTCCTGTCTTTATTCGTATGTGAAATTCCCTGATGTTTATACAGGGAGCAAATGCCTGTGAAAAGTAAAGTTTTTACTGCAAACCTAATCTGTCTATCTTCAAAACTATGGATTATATAACAATTATTTGTCTGTTGCGAAACTTATTGAAAAATTACATATTTTGTAGGAAAAAATAATAAATACTCCAGAATGTGTCGACTTAGATAAGTGAATTTTGGGACAAAGTTTGACATATCTGAAAAACTTCTTGTGCATTTATTTCTTTCTGTTTAAACAAATTTCTGAGAGTTAGTGCAGACATTATAATTTAGATTGATTTGTTTTGATTTTAATTTAGGAAAGACGGTCATTTTCTAAAATTCTCTTGAGCTTGAAATTCGCGGAAAATGGACCCAGATCTGCCACTGCCACTTACATAATATTTTATATGTTATCATTTTGTATGTATATAATAGTGACATTTGACAAAATATGACATGATTTCTATGTAATTTACATTCATATTTTATATTTCACTCTTCGGCAAGTCGGCGAAACAACATAAATTAGTCAAATTGAGCATTTCTCACACCAATATCAGATTTCATTACATATAACTCATGAATAATTATTCAAATCATTGTTATGCTCATTACTGTGAACACTTTATTGGACTTAAGTTTAGATTTCGTTGTAACATTTTGAATATCTGATGATGCCGTATAGGCGAAAACGTTCATAACATTTCTTCTGTAAGATGTATTAGCAAATAATAATTTTGCAAAAAATGATAACTCATATAACTGAAAACTTTAAAATAAATTTATAATATTGAACTGATTTATCTGAAGAATCAAAAATGAATTGTAAGATAATATTGGCAGTTGGTAATTTTGTCAATCAGCTTATTCCCTCCATTTTTAGTAATCATTTGTGGAGTTTGTTAGAAATGTGGAAAGATTGATTTCTTCATTGAAAAAAGAATGAAAATAGGTCGAAATTCAGTGAGTGTGGACGTGACGTCGTAGATTATTGGAATGTGGAAGAATGACTGAAGATAATATCTAACTTCATTCCAAAATTAATTGATCAAGTGAACCCAGTCATTTATATTTTTCCTTAAAAAATATGTAATTTTTCATAACTTTCATAACAATTTGTTATATAATTCACAGTTTGGAAGATAGACAGATTGAGTTAGCAGTAAGAACTTTACTTTTTGAAGCATTTGATCCCTGTATAAAAATAAAGATGTTTCACATAAGTATAAGGACAAGAGTGAAACATCCCTTATGAAGGGGTGTCCTTAAACTATTGGTAGAGGCTGTAATGCCATACTGCACAAAATGGACTTCACTAGTCTCTTCCTTAGGTTGTTTTACGGAGGTACGCAGAAGATGCTCCTTTTTTCTATTATAAGCTTCCTTTGCCATATAATGTAGGATTGTCATCACTCGCGAAGGCCGAATATATAATATAGCGAGTGATGACATCCCGTGTAAGGACCAGTAAGGAGTTCCTTTCGGTCATCAAAAATCAATAAGATTCCGACTGAGGATTGACAACAAAAGCCTCCCTATTTTGCTGTCGGCTATCGTAAATCATAAAGATTCCAACTGAGGGTCGATAGTAGGCCTAGGAGTTCTGCCCCCTTCTCTGGTCGGCCATCACGAATAAATTAAATTCCGACTAAGGGTTCGATGGTGTCCACCGATGTGGAGCAACGGTTACCACGTCTGACAGTGAAACTAGCGGGCCCGGGTTGAAATCCTGGTTCGGACAAGTTACCCGGTTGGAATTTTTTCCGGGGTTTTCCCTCAACCAACTGAAACACAATTGTTGGGTAACTTTCGGCGTTGGACCTCGGACACATTTCACCTTCATTAATTCACTTATCTTCATCATTATCATCATCATCATCATAATCATAATCCATATCATAGCTCGGGTTAAGTTCACGGTGCGGCGTGCTGTACTTATGCAAAAACGTTGCCGCTCGGCTATCCAATCATTCACAGAATAGGAGTGGTAAGCACAATAAACCTCAGGTTGCAATGTAAGTGTTCGTGTCCCTCCTCCACACAAGGGAAGAAAAATGGTCAATAGTAGGATTTTCCAATTTTGTTTATATTATTTAGGTTATGTTATAACGGTCCAGCCGAACTACGAACGCACTGTAGTATAGAGTTGTTGATTATAGGTGAAGGAGTTTTAAACATGACACAAGCTATAGGTCTCGCAAGCAGGGATTACCGGCGACAGGAATGCGAACGAAACATTTCGGTAAGGAAGAGCGGGCGACAGGAAAGGTCACGAGATAACTTCAATGATATTCAGGAGTACAGTCGGAAGAGAAACGACATCGATAGATTCAAGCTCGATTCACATTATACGTCACATCAACGTCACGTTACGGACCAGCAGCGTTACATCAAAACATTGTACAACGCGTTTTGTATGGTAGCGTTCACATATACAGGCAACGTTACGGACCGTCTGGGATTCTCGAGGAGAAAGTTTTGATGTGATGTGGTTTGTTAGAGTGAATTCCCCAGCGGCACAGCACAGCAGCATCACAGTCAGTCACATTTTTCTATTTGCAACATCAATGTATGATGAAGTGCTAATCGAAAAGGTGCGTGAGCATTAAGGAATTTACGACCTGAGGAACAGGAAATATAGTGATAATATTCACTAAGTTGCATTATGGCGAAACATTGGGAAAGACTTAAATAAAACAGGTAAGAACGACATATTTCGTAATTGCAATTTATTTACCCATCTGTATTAGAATATTATGCCTACAATGTATATACAGTAACAATATTAACATACAGTTTTCAAAACAATCAAACTAGCAACTACTACGACCTAAAACTATCTGACTATTTCTTTTCAATATCCTGACTTAGAAAACATAATAACAGCGGTAGATTAGTTATAAATTATTTCAATTGTAATTACTTATTTCATCATACATTATTTCTATACTAGGTATATTGTTTAAATTATTCATATTTATTGTTTTTTCTTCTTCTTTCTTCTATCTATACTTTTACGGAGATGAATTTATGTAACTCAATTTTATGTCTTAATATTTTTAATATATTCAGTATGTTTAATTTATACGAAAGTTTTAGCATACAGTACTATTCTTTTGCTTTTATGTACAATTTCAATCGTAAATTGTTTATGTTTTTTTTCCTCCCTGTTATTTATACTCGCTTCAACATCTTTGATCATATTGCTAGTATCTTTTGATTGAAATCCGAAGGCCTGTTCTATTTTTGTGAACTAGATGGCGACTGTATATGTATTTCTGATTCGTTATGAATATGATTTCGGTGATGAATGAGGCCGATAATATTCAGGGATGTTGTGCCCGGAATTTTCTGGCATTTTCCTTACGGTTGAGGCCCTCTGCGTAAGAGACCAGCATGCTGACCCCTACACCAAAGAGGTCCAGAATGCAAAGTGAGGTGGGTTTCATTAAGGGATCAGTTTAGAAAGGCATTAAAAAAGAGGAAGACTAAGAGCGGACAGGCAACCAACGCCGAAAAAAATGGAAAAATGAAGATTATATGTTATTTCTGAGAAACTATAGGAAAGAGAAACTATAGGAAACGTTGAACCTCAAGTCAGTGACGATTCGAACAATCAAGGAGAAGAAAAATGTTTGAACAATAATACAAATGAAGAGACTGCAGAGATTGCTGCTTCACATCCACAGGACTTAAGAAACTCAGTTCTGCCAAAAGTAAGAACACTGTCTGATCCTCTAGTTACAGAGTCACAAAGGCGTCCAAAGAAAAAGATGCAGGAGAAGGAAACAGCATCATCTCTCATTATGAAATAATTATTAGAAAACAATGAAAAAGAAAAGCAAATGACGTCTACCTGCAGTGCGGACCCAATAGATGCATTTTTCAAAGGCAAAGCTGCCACAGTGAAACAATTTTCACCATTAAGACAAAATCTGGCAAAATCAAAAGTTGTCAATATAATTTCTAATTTTGAATACGAAGAAATTAAAGAAAGGATGTTCCAGTCCCAAAGCAATGAGCAGCCTTCGATTTCTTCAGCTTCATTATCAGCATCACCAGCTCACTATCAGCATCCCGTGCTGCAAAACAATCAGCTGCAAACAGATAGGGTTACTTATCGGACGACCTCAATTACGTCACATGATCTGAAAACTATGCAAACACCGTCGCCTACACCATTACACGTGTCAGGAATATCATCAGTTTAAACCTACTATTAACAATTTTCCCCTGTGGAATAATTAACGTTTTCCTGTGAGTGATTTTATGAAAGGAATGACAAACAATAATTAGTTTTAATTGACATAATTGCTTTTCCATTTCATTGATTAGATTATAATCTAGAAGGACATACCTTAAACAAACCATCAACTTTTCTTTTGCTGAAATTGCTTCTCTAAATGTTGTGTTTTGTATTTCTATTTTTTGAAGCAAAATATAAAACTGATAGTTTGACATTCTAAAATACTTATAGAAGAAACTTTCATCATCCTCCAACTGTCGGTATAGTGTATGATATTCACCTATATTCTTCCTCTTTCTGAGCATTTCTTTCATCCATATTCTGTTTCGTTTTCTTCTTTCGGCCTCTTCTTCGTCCAACAAGACAGTAATCATCGCAAGTTTTTGTTTGCTAAATATCGGCATCGTTCGAGAGCATAGTTCCTACAATCTTGATGGCGGGAAACTGACGGTCAGTTGCCGTTAAATGTGAATGAGTTTGCATTGGACGTGACGGTAACGGTGATGGTCCGTGACGTTGATGTGACGTATAATGTGAATCGAGCTTCGTAATAGTTCCTTGCGCGAGCTATAACAAGCTATATACTCGTACTATAGTGACGCACGGCTGGAGTCAAGACTATTTTTATTTACATTGCTACTTCTGCAATAGTTGACATAATTCTAAACAACTAAATTTATTCACATATTTTGTTGTATGTTAATCAGTCATTTATTTTTATTTATATTGGCCTGTTCCATTTAGAATTCATTGTTTTAATATCCCTTGCTGAAAATTGCACATTATTACATTATTACAGCAGTTCATTTGTGGGAAAATGAACATGATATTTATTATACTTTGTATTTGAAATATACAGTTGAAATAGTGTCTATTATTCCAGTAATCAAGATGAGTAATTCCTGTTTCCATACTTCTTGTACATCGTTATAAATTAGAGATAGGGGGAAGTGGGGTAATTGCACGCACCTAACTTCCTATTGTTATAAATTGCGAGATAATTGTAATGTAATACTGAAACTTTCAGAGATAATAAAACAATTAGGTTGTAATAATATTTGCAAAGTACGAAATGTATTTATAAACAACACTAGTGGCTTGTGCAGCAAATGCTGCAAACTAAGTTCATTAGACGTTCAAATAAACATTTTTCAGGTTTATTTTCAATGAAGAATATCAGACATTCTGAAAGTTATTTGCTTCCATGAAATGAAACATATTCCCTCTGAATGGTTTTTTTATGCCAAATACTTTTTCTTGAACCTATACACCTTCAGGTTTTTAGTTTGAAAGCGAAAACGCAAGTAACAATGTCAGGACGATCAGTCGGTTTTTCATGTGGGAGTAAAGCAATAGCTATTTCAGGTCATTGTGGATTGTAGGTGAAAGTTAATATATATATATATATATATATATATATATATATATATATATATATATATATATCAGGCTTGCTATGTTTTCGAACAATATACATAGCATCTTGGTATAGCTCCTGCATGTTTCGTAAAGTTCCTTGAAATGTAGAGAGTAAAATCATTTTATCCTGCTAAGAGATCTTGCTGAAATGATCGGGAGACTACAAAATCTTGTAGGCCTCTTATTTTATCAGTAAGTAATACCTTTTGGTCTTTCCTTAGGAACTCTAATTCTTGCGCTCTCTCGAGCCAATACTGAAGAGAATCACGCATATAAATATCTACATTACACCGCCATTAAATATATGGAAAAGACCCAACCCCACTTGATTAATAACTACAAAAATATTTGATTTTTAATAATGTAAGTTTTATAGTTTTAAGTAACATATACTATAAGTTATAGCCGCCACTCAGTGAATTACAGAAATCAAGATCTAATTTGAAATATTCTCTACATCTACTTATATAACCCCAAAACGTTTCACTTTCATATCATCAATATAGCATTAATATGTATAATTAATGAAAAACAGTCACATCATGGCATTAACTATAATATTTCATTTCTAATGGTAATAATGTCATCAAACCACCTCAAGTTTTGTAGTTTTTAATATCCAATATACAGCTGTACTCAGAAAATTACACACCATACAATCAGACCTGTATATTATTTTTAGCAAGTCTTGAAGTTTTTAGTAACCAATTTAATTTGAGCTCTAAATATGTCAGCATTCTTGCAGATCATGGCCTTCGTGTAATATTGTTTACTCTAGTGTGTGTTTTGTTTTATTCTGAAATGCAATTACTGACGACAGATGGATTTTAGAAAATAGGAAAATTATGGTGAAAAATTGACATTTCACTGAAAACTACTATTTTTATGAAAAAAACTTTGGGTTCCAAGCTTCAAAATGAGGGGTCATTTATTATAATCCGTTCGGCCGTTTCCAATACCCGTAATTTTCATTACCAGTTCAAATTATATATATATATATATATATATATATATATATATTGTTTCTATTGATGATATATGAAAAAGTTGTAATGCGTGTCATTGCCCTACCAAGCGGGAAATGGAATGCAGAAAGTTGCAGTAGTAGTACACAGATACAAATGCAATTGGAATATGTATTCATAGGTATAGAATTAACATTTAGCAACAATCTGAGTAACAATTTAGCAATCTGAGTAAACCCATCCTGAACACAGGACACAGTTCAGTGTCTTTACCGAATTCACCACAAGACAGGCACTTACTGGTAGAGTTTTTTTTATGTTGGAACACAGGAGGAGTATTATGAAGCACAACAGCCTGCGAATATCTCAACTGTCGCCATTATAATAGTTTACCTCTGAATTGTCATGGAAGCAAAGTAACAGATGATCTCCATACTCAAGTTAGCAGGTAATTAGTTGTACTTTTAAGACACATTACATAAAATCCAGGTGTATATTACTTATCTCAGATACAATGAAGCCACAAAATTACAATACAACTGCAAACAAATCGACTGACACACTGAAAGCACTTGAATCAACAGTACAAGTAACAGCGCGTCTGGCCGCGAAACCAGGTGGCCCGGGTTCGAATCCCGGTCGGGGCAAGTTGCATGGTTGAGGTTTTTCCGGGATTTTACCTCAACCCAATATGGGCAAATGCTGGGTAACTATCGGTGCTGGACCCCGGACTCATTTCACCGGCATTATCACCTTCATTTCGGGTGCATACTAGTTCGCTCCTTTCAGATACACATCTAAAATATACAGTACTAATTCCTTCCAAACTATGCAGGTATAGACAAGTTATATATCAAAGAGACTGTTACATATATTATGAACTAGCTGTCGTATCGAATCCGACATGTTTTCATGTTGGTATGATATCGATACTGACATGTTTTCATGTTGGGACAGTACACAATATACCTGTTTCGAGTCATGAATTTACCCGTCCTTGCCTTATGACAGTCCTAAGCCTGCATAGAATGGGAAGGAAAATGTTGATTTTCAACCAGTACTGCTCTAGAACTAGTAAAGTTAACTTAATGACCCGGGACCGAACTAGTTTTGTTTTCTTCTTGGCTCCGGAACGAACTATAGTATATAATTTTGATTATGGGCCCGAACTAGTAAACTCCATTCATTTCATTCAAACGCTAAATAACCTGAGACGTTGATAACGCGTCGTAAAATAACCTACTAAAAACACTCGACTATATTGACGTTACCGATGTTGCCGTTAGACTAATTGAATCGGTCATTGCAGAAAGGGGATAAGTCATAAAATCTTACTTTTGAGATAATCAATAAAAACTGTTTTCCTCTTCCAATACCGGAGCAATCCTCATAAATATTTTTTCTTACCTTGTTTATGAGTAGTGAAGTATAATACATCATGTTAGACATCTGACATCTCAAACACTTTTGTTTAAAATTGTTTTATCGAACCATGACTTATCCCCTTTCTGCAAGGAATTGTTCAACATAAAGGAAAAAATAATAATTTGCAAATTTGGGCTAATGTAATATTTGAAAACAAACTAAATGGTAATAATTACAATGATAACAATGCTTTTGTGTGTAATTACTACATTACTGTCACCATTTAAATAATTATTTTTGCATTTTAATCATTAATCCTACTATAGAAATGTACCAATACGTGATTTTATATTACACTTTTAAATTAAAACTGTACTTTTAAACTAATACTCAAAAACTGCATATAGGAGAGCACAATAATATATACACAAATTAAAAATACAACAAATTACTACACAAAATCATTTGTTTCAATTTTTACAGAGTGTATTGTTGGATGTTGGAAGCCACGTCTTCTGTAGATTCTTTGTCACAAGATGGCCAGTTCAGGATCTCTTCGTAAAAGAAAGAGTGTTCCAATGGAATGTATTGCCTCACTTTCGATACGTCTCCAAGTTTTTTCGTATTAATGGGAATTTTCCCATTGTATGCCTTTTGTGTAGGCATTACCATGCGTCCAGTACCTGTTTTTGTCATACAGAATCTGTGTTTGCTTATTTCACTACCAATGACCACACTGGCAGTTACACATCCAGGATCATCTTTAGAGTAAACAAATTCACTAAATTGTGTTGGAGAAAACATTTTCTTATTTTTCCCTTTCTTCCCCAGTGTGTCTAATGAGCAGGTGGTTTTCTTGTAATGCTCTGGCCACCAGCATTTAAAATTCAAAATATCATCAGTAGTAACTGATTCTACAGAAAATCTGTTGTTTGTGTTTTCCTGGTGGATCAAGGTATTGTACTGTTCTGGCACATATACCCTGTCTGTCTTCCTTAGTTTGCGCTTCACTACACCAAAATCGCGGTCACAGGGAAGAAATGAATGGCCTCGTCGTGGAAAATAATGAATGATTTTGTTGAATCTCCCCATTTGAGTCAGTGCAAGCAGCAATCGAATTACGGTATGGTTTTTATTTTGCCCTCCACAGTTATCAGAGAAAAGATAAAATTCCTTGACTGAAGAAGGGACATAATTTTCAATGTAGTTCAGAAAAAGAGAACACACTTCATTTGGAGATTTGTGGCCTGTACCTTCATGATAGGAATAGAAGTGCGCCGTATGGTCTTTCAAGTTGTGAATATTGAAATTGATGACCCAAAGTTGTCTGTAATAGAACATTTCTTGTACCGGAATGTTGGGCAAAGGAAGGTTCTGCATATAGTCAAAGCAGATTCCAAGAACATAATTTCTTTCTTTACATATTTCCTCCACTTCTTTGATTTTATTGTAGAATTTCTTACTACGTCGTTTATGGACCATCATTTCCACAACAGCTACTCTCTTGAGAGAATCACATAAGTTTGAGGATTTTATCTTAACTCCAAGCTCCTCACACTTGCTGCATACGTCTACTTGTGGTCGCCCAAAGCGCAATGAAAAGTTTTCATGAAAACATTGAAGGTAAAATTTATATTTTACCCCACTGTCAGGGTGTTTGGTAATAAACAGGTCATACATTAGTTTGACATTGAGACGAGCATCCAAATATTTCTCCCCTTTGCCACAATAATGTGTTTCTTTAGTTGGAAATGACTCAATGTGTTCCTGAATTAGATGTAATATTTCTCCTGGTATGGTGTTTGCTTTTTCGTTTGAACCCCTTCTGTCTTTTGGAGACTTCCCTTCATAAAGCAAATTACATAGTCGCTCCACCTGCTTCTTTCCAATGCCATACAAACTAACAAAGGCTTTCTTACACACTTCCGTCTTACTACTATCACTCTTAATAAAATAGTATTTGTATGAACCTTTCCTTAGAATTCCATTCTCAGACCTAGGACGCCTTGATTTTATTTTTTGAAGTTCTATCAATCTTTGTAAATGAAGATCTTGTTCATCTTTGGTATCGAAGGAGTTCATTGTTGTAATCGCATGATTAAAATCTTCATTGCTAAGATTCTCAAAACATTTTTTCTTGCATCTGTAATTTACATAAAAAACATGATAGTACGTAACTACGTAATGTATTAATGTGATTATTTCAGTATACCGTTTCACATCAGAGTCATAAAGTAATTTCAATCCATGTACAAGCTAAATAAATATTTTAATTTATCCTTCTTGGACAGTAAAAATCGCATACCACAGGAGAAGTACTGCATCATATCTAATAGCTAAAAAAATCTTTGACTGAAAGTGAAATAATCGAAATCGTAGCCTTCTTTCCACATTTTATCTGAACATCTGACTAACAATACGATAGAAACGGTAATACCATCTACTCAATCAAATGTGTTCAGAGTTAGGTAATACATAGTGTCTAATAAACAATGAGTTGCTTCTTACCCACACTGTTCTCCTGTCGTACGAGCTGCTACAGTCTTCCCAATCCAATTGACATGTTCCACTCCCTTCAGTTTATTTTTCTTAATTACATTTCTGCGGTAGTTGATTTCATTGCGTTTACGTTTACCACTAATAACACAGTTTTCTTCCCCTGGGTCACTCACTACTTCCAGCTTATCTGCCATTTTCCTTATCAGCTGATGGGCGCGTAACTTACTAGGCGCGCGGCACTCAGTTGCGTCACGTCCAGTCAGTCAGTGCAGAAAGAAGATAAGTCGCTGACTTGTCCCCTTTCTGCAATGACTGCGCTGCGTATGGTACTCTGCTCTGCGTTGAGAATGTGTAAATTTGTCCCATTTCTGTATAGAAATGTGTGTCTAGGTCTGGAGAAAGCAATGGCACTCTTAACTCATTTTCGCATTTTTCATGACTTATCCCCTTTCTGCAATGACCGATTCAATTCACCGAACACGGCCATGGAGTGCTATGATATCCTAAAATTTAGGTTCGTACCATTATCCCCCGCGTACGAAAACCCCACGCTTCCCTAAATCATTTTTAGAGTATCCAACATATATTAATATTGAATCTTTTCTACCACTTATCAAAGATGAAGTTTCTGAATTCATAAAGAACCCAGTCATTCATTGGTTATTCGTTCTCAACCTCTACATGACAGTGAATCTCTCTTGTTGATTTTACTGTTCTTCTTACTCATTCTGCTTCGTTATGCACAATTCCACTTCACATTCTCACTGATTTTTACTTCCGTTATATTACCTCATCAATCTCCTTGCATATTTTCAGTTTCACCGCACTTCATCTTCGGTTTACGTTTTTCCTATAATTGAATCGGAATATCTGTTCAAATCATAACATGTTTATTACATTCTGTTATCGGTTGTTTACAATTATCAGTCATGTGCGTTGACCCACTGTATCGACTCCAAAGCATATTATACATTTGTTTTCTCATTATGTTTCGCATCGCGAGACGAAGTTAGATTCAATCATCGAAATATTGTTAAGTTTTATACACATGTATTTTTCTTCTATCCGCAATGCAGAAAGTCCAATGAAACCTCTTCACTGTGTGCATTTTGACTCCGACTTCTTCTTGACCTACTGCATTTCATTTTCTCTGGTGGCTGTCAATCCCTAATTTTCCTAGGCTATCGATTCTCTGGCACACTACGATGCATACCATTTAAGTTACATATGTCTCGACCCATAGTAGAGTAAAGATTGGAAAAAGGATGAAGGTGAGTAGTAGCATTGTTAGAAACCTGGATTCATATAATAGTCCCCCGTAAATGCCCGTTAGGTTAACCTATAACAAAAGGTTTTGCCTTGTAGCTTTACACTCGTTAGTCGAAGACTAATGAAGAAGAAACGTTAACACAAGCATACTTAAATGTTATCGACCTGGAAATATCCCTTTAGAGTCATTGAGCTTGTGGCATAAATGAATTAGAGAAGCCGAAACCATCTTTGTTCATTCTTTCCAATCCAGTGAAATTATTTTCACTGTAGCCATATCAACTTTACTACGTCTAAATTAATCTTTCAATCGTATTTCAACCATCAATTTTGCTCTCTACTTAATTTTTCCTCTTCTTGCAACTTCATAGGTTTTCAGCATAAAAAACAATATCAACTGACAGAAGTTTTGAGTATTTGCCTGAAAATATTAAAAAGTTACTTGCGTTATATTGTAACAAACAGGGGCGTACGCAAGGGTGGGGTTACCGGACTTGAACGCCCCCCTTTTTAACTTAAAAAAGTACATATTTAGATTTGAATATTTTTTATTCATAATTGTTTTCCTTCCTTTAATTTTTCACTGCCAATTTTAAACTCATTTTAAAATGCGGAATTCACTCGTTCATTACTTTGAGTTCTGACTTTATTGTGAAACGTACGCTTAACGTTTTGTGCATTTTACAGTTCAAATTTTAAATAGTAGTAGTAGTAGTAGCACTAGTAGTAGTAGTAGTAGTAG
The DNA here is from genome assembly GCF_040183065.1 of Periplaneta americana. Taxonomy (NCBI): domain Eukaryota; kingdom Metazoa; phylum Arthropoda; class Insecta; order Blattodea; family Blattidae; genus Periplaneta; species Periplaneta americana. The sequence continues at coordinate 98,918,633 of NC_091123.1, forward strand.
TAGTAGTAGTAGTAGAAGTAGTATACTCTATTTTTTTTTTCATGGAGTGCAGTTTCATAGAAAGGACTTTGCCGACAGACCTTCTACTGCCCCCTACTAATTGGTTGTCATAAATAAATGTCTTCCTTACTGTGACGGAAATCTTGTCTTCTCTTGTTAGTAACCAATCACAGCCCTCGTTCAGAAGAATTGACAGGTGCCCGTCAAATCCACGTGGAGGCAGAGTTGCCGCATCTTTTCCGAATTCCAAGAATCCCGTCAGTTTCACTGCATAATTTCGAAGGTCATCAGGATTGTTACAACTGTGCAATGTTGGGACGAGGGGACAGGATGGAATTGTCAGCGGTGTTTGTGTAGGAAGTCATAAATCTGTAAATGGGTGTTCAAAGGAGCCACCGAACTGCACTCCTTGAAATAAAATAAGGTGTAATAGTAATAATAATAATAATAATAATAATAATAATAATAATAATAATATTATTATTATTAATAATAATAATAATAGTAAAACACAAAATTTAAAATACCGATAATTTAAATTGTAAACAATTTTAATAATGACTCCCCCTCTGACAAAATTCTGCGTATGCCACTAGTAAAAAGTGTTAGCTCAGTGAATGTAAGAATTAGATATTTTTTCTCTTAAAAGTAAAATATGATTAACAAGTTATTGTATTCAGTTAGGGGTTTGATAATGTTGAAAAACTGATAATTATGCATATTTATTATATTTTATTTGGTAGTCGGCCTAGGCTATATTAAATACAAACAAAACTTGTAGACATTTTTAGCGCGGGCTTTCGGTGGATTATCAACGGTTTTCGTATTCATAAACCAATGTTAGCGATAGGATATGATTTGAATTCTGTACTAGTAACCAGTGGATAGCCGGAGCTAGCTTATTACGCTCGTAGCGCGTGCTGCGAAATGTCTATGAATAGCAACCTAAATCTCTAAAGGCTTATTTTTAAATAATGATGTAAACTGCTCCAAATGGTTTAGGAAATAAGATATTTTTGCATTTAAATATTTATTTCGTATTTTGATATTTTGCAAAATAAACTTCGTATTTCGGCAAAATTTTCTTCATATTGTCCATACCTGTCGAGTAACGACTAGCACTTCTGGCCGCGAAACCAGGTGGCCCAGGTTTGATTCCCGGTCGGGGAAAGTTACCTGGTTGAGGTTTTTTCCGGGGTTTTCCCTCAACCCAATATGAGCAAATGCTGGGTAACTTTAAGGTGCTGGACCTCGGACTCATTTCACCGGTATTATCACCTTCATCAAATTTAGACGCTAAATAACCTGAGATGTTGATAAAGTGTCGTAAAATAACTTACTAAAATAAAAAAAAATTCTTCATATTGTGCCGGTGTTATCCTAGATGAAGGTCTGGAGTCGTGCAGTCTCTCAAGGTGCTCGTTAAAATCTGACGTTTCGAAATATAAATCAGGTGTGGACATAGACGAATGCTCTCTGACGATCGTAAGAGTGATAGATAAGAAAAGAAAAGCCTTCTCAATGAACGATTGATTGGCAGCTGGTCGATCGAAAAGAGATAAGAAGTTTCTTAAGTGTACTCAATAAACGAGGCCGTCAGAGTAGTTGCCTTTGTGTGTAAATTAATCAACAATCCCTTTTGTGTAGACACTGCGTAACAAACTTGTTTGTCCGGATTACAGGGACACTGTTGTGATTGAGGGCGTTACAGCTCTTTCCAAGACAACTTGGGAATAAGAGGGCGTTGTGAGCTCACCAATTGAAATACTGGAGAATAAACGAGAGTTCACAAGTGAGCTTAACCATAATTGTAGCACAGTTCACTGAGTGGCTTCCTCAAGTGCGGACATCTTCTCTACTTTGTACGAGACTATTTAACGATTGCAAGTGACTGTTGCTGAAAAAAGCAGTTTCTCTTGTTATAAAAACGAAGGACTCGGGTTTGGTTTCCGGTAGAGCAAACTAGATTTATATTCACTGTTTAAGAATTATGTGCATATCTTGTCGTCTGATTGTCCTGTAATATTTAGAGAAGGATTCTTGAGCCATGCTAATCTCATATGGAGCCCCAGTTTAACTAACGCTGAATTAAAAAAAAAAAACAAGCAATTCTGTAAAGATAAGAGTTACTGTATTATAAAAATAAATTATTATTATATATATATATAGGGTGTTTCACGAAGATTGTACAATACTCTTAAGATCTGATTTCTGGCATTATTCTGATGAAAAAGTTCATATAAACATGTCATATTTTTTAAATTGAGTTACGCCCTCCTGAATTAAAAAAATAAACGTAGGTATTATGAAGGTTTAGGCATTTAAATGATTTACAGCAATGGTACTGGGTGTATTATAAATTCATTAAAGAACATTCTCGTTATTACTCACCCGAAAAATCTGTATTAAAGCCGGTTTTCAAAGACCCCATCTTCTGCAGTAATATACATAGCCACCCGATTGTGAACTGCGCACGCTGCATTTCCTATCTTCCGTTGTTTGGATGCTAGGTAGATATGTTGAACCGGTGTTGAGTTATCTCTGATCCTGATGTCACGGGATTTTGTGTCGTTGCTATCAGCTGTAACACATAAAGCTCCAGACGGCCAGAGTGATGAAGTTCACAAGACTGCGTGTTAAGGAACAATGAAACGTGATTTTATCCAAAACTATTCAAAATCGGACACATGTATATATGAACTCTTTTCATCAAAATGATGTCAGAAATCACATCCTCATATCATATCATATCATATCATATCATATCATATCATATCATATCATATCATATCATATCATATCATATTACACCAATAGCTGTTTTACTGAATACAAGTGACAGCAGTAGCGATATATTTTTGCACAGACGTGGATTTTATTGAGAAATTCAAATGCACAGGTGCTACCCCAGTATAAAACGTGAAAAATTGAAGCGTACTGTAAGCAATTGTATTAAAATAGATGTTCCTAGGAGTAATAGGTTTTTAACTTGGAAGACAAAGAGAAAGCATCAAAGGAATATTATATGTCTTCCAGCTTGTAGTCTTTCAATTTCGGACAATCTAATGACATGGTATTTTTTTTTTTAGTCCTGGGGAAGGAGGTTGAGTATTACAAATAGAGGATGAAAATGCTGCAAGAGTATAGAACTTGATTAACCTGTAGAAGTAGCAGCAACTAACTTATATAGGGACTGGCTCCATGTAATAATCTTAGGACGCCGTCTTGCAACATCTTGTAACAGTCTCTCGTAAGTGCAAAACTTTTCCACAACCATGTTCTTTTTTAAGTATCTAACCATCAGCGGCAGTTCCTCCACTTGGTGTTTTTAAAGTATCTCCATTGTTTGCAGAATAGTGTTTGTGAAACTGTGGTCCACGGGCCTCTGAAATTATAGGATTGGGCTTCAAATTATGGAAATAATACACTACTATACTCTCATTAATTTATGGTTTAGAGACCGAAAACTAAAGCAAATCATCAAAGAAAATGTGCTGCAATATATTTTACTAGCAGTATAGTAGCCTATGTATATGCGAAATGAGTAGAATTAGACCCATATAATCTTAACCTAAAATAAATAATAACAAGAATAATACTGAACGAGTTGGCGCAGTGGTAACATTTGTAACTCGTATTCGGGAGGTCCAGGATTCATACTTCATTTGACCTGGGGTTTTCATGGTGTCTCTCAGTTACAAAAGCAAATACAGGATTGGAAATTTACGTGATTCATCACAGCCCCAGTCACCAATATCATAAACTTTAGTAAAAAATATGAAATCGGTTACATGGACACAAGCCAGCTACAACACAACAGAAACAGGAACTCAGCAATAGTGACAACAGCCTACTGGTATACCCACATATCCTAACACGCGATATGATCACAGCTGTTAAAGCGTGTATAAATAAATTTAACATAAAAATAGTAATAACAAGAATACATGACGGTAATATTAAAAAAAATAGTTGAAGGTAGCCGTATTTCTAAGCTCAATTTCGTATAATTATGTAAGTCTACAAAACAAAATGGAATGTGTATTTAATGTTGAAAGCGAAATGTCATGAAAACTAAATTGGACGCAAGTTCACGTCTTGAAGTTGGTTATTTTTATTTGTTTGTTAGAATTATTATTATTATTATTATTATTATTATTATTATTATTATTATTATTATTATTATTATTATTATTATTATTATTGATTTATTACAATGATGTTGTACAATGTAAACATGCGAAAGGATAATTGTTTTCTACTAAATAGAGAAACCACTCTCTTACAAATTCTCAATAATGAGAAATTATCACGTGACAAAACTACGTATATTACTTAACTTGAAGCAATGGAAATTAAATTTTTGTGAGTTATAAAGAGCCTAGATCATATATACCCAGATTGCTCAGCCTTATCCTGCGATCAGTTACTTCTAATAAGATCTCGGAATGCCTAACTTTTCTTGATATTAGCAAGGCATTTGATAGCGTAGGGCATGACCATCTGATATCTACAATTCAAAATTCTGCGCTGCCTCTCCGGATACAGAAATTATTAATTAGCGTGCTTGTAAATAATACTACCTGCATTAAACCTGGGGGTAAACAGACTGCAGCAATTCAATTAAGAGGAGTGATGCAAGGTGATCCTGTTTCACAATTCTTGTTGAACATATTCTAAATAATCTAACTGAAAGAGATGTAGCAGATGCTAATGATCATCGATTAACTCCCGATACGGATCCTGTAACGATATCACAATTCGCTGATGATCTTATTATTATTGATAAAGATAGTGCTGCCGCTAATGTTTTAATGACTATGGTTATCAACAATTTGCAAGAAATAGATATGAAAATAAATCCAATGAAATCTAAGGCAATCGTTATTGAAAATGGACAATTTACTAGTGACGTCATCCATACGACATTTGGCAGCATTGATAGTATTACTTCATATCAAAAAATTAAATACTTAGGTATTACATTTAACCAAGGCTTAGTATTTGACGAACAAAAAATATTAGACAAGCTCCGAAATAACTTGGATACTCTATCTACTACTCATTTTCTTCAGCATCACCAGAAATTAGTTGTAATAAATAAATTTATCGGACCGGGACTTACCTATCCTCTTCAAACAGCCCATGTCAGTAAAATTCCAAAACAATTTCTAAATAAGACAGATAATATGCTTCGAAGTACTGTAAAACAAATTCTGCAGCTTCCTAGCGACACACCTAACAGCATGCTTTACACCAGCCACAAGTATAAGGGTTTATCACTTTACGAGTTTCCTGGGAGGCCTCTCTACAACAGCTAAACATCAACAAATTATTAGAATATTCGTGTGATACTCATGTCAATGTAATTAGAGATTTTAGAAACATCGAAAATCGCTGTCTTAATGAAGTGAAATTAGACCAGTCCATGAAGAATTTGAATGTTCGTCAAATAAGACAACAACTGAAGGAGAACGAATATTAGTGGTGTTCATACCATCTTAAAAGAAAAGGTGTTGAATTATTTTATCTACAACAGCTAAACATCAACAAATCATTATAATATTCGCGTGATACTCATGTCAATGTAATTAGAGATTTTAGAAACATCGAAAATCGCTGTCTTAATGAACTGAAATTGGACCAGTCCATGAAGAATTTGAATTTTCGTCAAATAAGACGACATCTCAAGGCGAACAAATGTAATGAGTGGTGTTCTTACCCTCTTAAAGGAAAAAGTGTTGAATTATTTTCAGGTGTTGAATATTTTTTTGCCAATACTTTGATTATTACAAAGCAAGGTCTTTCCAGTTCAGAGTGGAGAGAGATGATAAAAATGACAGCCATGGTAGCGCCAGTTCGAGCTCTTCGTGGATGTTTCACAGACACATAACATTGCTCACACTGTAGTGAGTTTGAATCCCTACCTCATGTGCTTGGGAGGTGTCCTCAGAGAGAAATCTTAAGAATAAAACGACATAACATCATTTGTTCCCTTCTTGCTGCTGCTCTCCGAAACAAAGGTTTGTAAGTTTATGAAGAAGTTCATTGTTTGGCTGATCAAGATAGCGTACGGAGGATTGACATCACCCCCATCAATATAAAGATATCTGTAGCAGAGATCACCGATCCTACAAAACGATTTGAACAGTCCAAAGCACAACCTAAGGATGTTGGTAAAGAGAAAAAAGAAATAAACGAGTCAACAATACCTTATTTCCGTAACAAATACAACGTTCAGAGTATCACAGTGACACGTCTGCTGTTTTCTTTTTAGTAAGTTATTTTACGACGCTGTATCAACATCTCAGGTTATGTAGCGTTTAAATGAGATGAAGATGATAATGCCGGTGAAATAAGTCCGGGGTCCAACACCGATAATAATAATAATAATAATAATAATAATAATAATAATAATAATAATAATAATGGCTTTATTTAACCTGGTAGAGTTAAGGCCGTAAGGCCTTATCTTACACTCAACCAGGATTAAAACTTGCTTACACAGTTGAACATAAAACTGGATCGGAATTAAGTAATTACATACCGATACAATTTAGGTACAGTTGTCAAAAGAAAAAGTGGCATCTTTCCTGAAACAAAGTTCCCTTTGGGTATCTTCGCTACAATTCGGAGACAGGCGATGTTACATGTTGTTGACCACGTTGCCTGATATCTACAGTAATAATTGAAGTATTCTGTGTGTTATTCAATAGCGTAATGGTAGCGTTCAGGCCTCTTATTCGAGAGATCCTGCGTTCGACTACAACCTCGTGCCTTCTATGTTATTTTTTGTTCTGTTTTTAAGAGAGACAAACTATATATAATGGCTCCTTTCTCTTTTACGATTATTTTAGTAATTAACATCAGGTTCATTAATATATTATGCCATGACTTTATCATTATGATATTGTGGCTGCAAATGGAAAGAAACAAGATTTTATTCTCAATAAAAATATCTTTCGTGGCATAAACAAAACAAATTTACTGGCGTCGGCCTTAAAACATTCAAACAATTAAGCGTTCAAAAAACAAAACAAAAAGCCACAATTCAATATTTAGTCTATCTTCCTCTTATCTCGATCATCTTGCAGTCGAGTGGGCATGGAATCGACTAGTCTTTGCAAATAGCGACTGTTCTTAGACACGATATTCCAGGCATTCTGAACATACCCACATACATAAGTGTTCTGTCCATGGGCAGGTCTTTCATTGCAAACCCAGCAATCTCCAGTCTTTCCTATTTTCTGCCTTCCTCTTAATCTGCGCATAAGATCCACATATCCTAATGTCGTCTATTATTATTTTCAACCAGAGACCCAACCAATTCCTTTTTCCCTTTCTAATCAGTTTCAGCATCATTCTTTCTTCACTCACTTTTTCAAACACAATTTTATTTCTTATTCTGTCTGTCCACTTCACACGCACCGTTCTTCACCACATCCACATTTTAAATGCTTCAATTCGTTTCTCTTCATTTCGTCGTAATGTCCATGTTCCTTCCCCATACAATGCCACACTCCACACAAAGCACTTCACTAGTTTCTTCCTTAGTTCTTTTTCCAGAGGTCCGCAGAAGATCCTTCTTCTTCTATTAAAAGCTTCCTTTGTTCATGTTTGCAGTTTTTCTTGGGAAGGATAGGCCTAAATGCGGTAACATCCCGTTGCTTTCCGCACACCATTATCTCTTTCGCATCTTATTAATTTCCAGAGGGCCCAAGCGTGGAGATGAGGAGAGTGGATTTGACAAATTGAGCCCTCCGGACTTCACCGAAAGTCACGGCGCGGGTTAAATATTAATTCTATCAGGATGTGTGACCCGGTCAGAGACCGGGAAATCTCAATTAGCCTTTGCCCCCCGCATCCTGAACTAGCTTCTACGAATCATCAGAAAATCTTAGAGTGTGATTGGGCCAATTTTTCCGAAAATGTTTCCACACTTTTGCCCTCGTAGCTCAGCGGACGAACGTCGAAATTTAGATGTCAGTGTCTCAGGTTCAATTCCTCGTTACTCCTTTTCATTTTATTGTGGTATATATATATTTTTTTAGTAAGTTATTTTACGACGCTTTATCAACAGCTTAGGTTATTTAGCGTCTGCATGAGATGAAGGTGATAATGCCGGTGAAATGAGTCCGGGGTCCAACACCGAAAGTTACCCAGCATTTGCTCATATTGGGTTGAGGGAAAACCTCAGAAAAAAGCTCAACCAGGTAACTTGCCCCGATCGGGAATCGAACCCGGGCCACCTGGTTTCACGGCCAGACTTGCTAACCGTTACTCCACAGATGTGGACTTATTGTGGTATAAGATAGTATAATGTAATAACACAAAAAGAAAAACTAATAGCAGTATTATGCAACTGGATTTTTCCAAACCTAATATTAAATTTATGTTATTTATATCGCTGAAGAGCGATTACAATATATATTACTTGAATATTATTTATACAGTATCACTAAAGAACGATAACAGAATATAAATGATAAATATCGGTTTGTTTAATTAATATAAGATATTATATAATACGTATTTAATTATCTAAATAAAATAACCTATTTTACAAAGAAAGATGTTTATTTGTGTTATAATAATTACTTACATAAAATACAAATTATTTATATTGCGAAAGAACAATAACAATATAAATAACATCAATATTATTTTATAATGCTAATGAAGGAAAACAGAATATAAATGATAATTTGAATATTATTTATATCGCTAAAGAACGATAACAATATAAAAAACGTGAATATTAATCATATCGGAATTTCAGATTTTACAGATGTATTTAAGAAATTGTAGAAGAATAGATTAGTAACAGTGTCCTATTTATTCTTCTTGGAGCCAAATTTGTAACTTTTAAAAGTGTGTTTACTATGTTGAAGTGTATGTGTTGTAACGGATGCTTGATTTGTTATGTATGTGAGTCAGTTATGGGATGCTTGATGTCGTCGCAATGTCGTAATTATAGTTTGATTGTGTTTGTGTGACTATTGTGTATCAATTTATGATGTATGGTACGGAAAGCTGCGTATTTGTGTTATAGAAGTGTTACGTATGTGTGTTGTTAATGTTTTTGTATGTTTCAAATTGATACCTGATATTTATTTTGCAATCGCAATGCCTAATTTACGGATTGTTTATGTTTTGTTTACATCGCGTAAGCTAATTTAATTTTCTTTTCTATTTGTCTTTATGCTTATCTTTTTTGTGTATGAAACTATAGCCCTAACATACATATGTAAATTAGGACTAACCCCCATTGGAGATACAATAATAATAATTGTTATTCATATCGTTATAAAACGTTAACAGAATACCAATGATGACTTGAATTTGATTCATATCTCTAAAGAACGATAACAAAATATAAATAACGTGATATCATAAAGAACGATAACTGAATATAAATGATAATTTGAATATCATTTACATCGCTAGCCCACACCTGTGGAGTAACGGTCAGCGCGTCTGGCCGTGAAACCAGGTGGCCCGGGTTCGAATCCCGGTCGGGGCAAATTACCTGGTTGAGGTTTTTTCCGGGGTTTTCCCTCAACCCAATACGAGCAAATGCTGGGTAACTTTCGGTGCTGGACCCCGGACTCATTTCACCGGCATTATCACCTTCATTTCATTCAGACGCTAAATAACCTAGATGTTGATACAGCGTCGTAAAATAACCTAATAAAAAAAATTTACATCGCTAAAGAACGATTAAAAAATAAAATGAAAACTTGAAGAAGGCCCGAACCCACATCCTTCGAATTATTAAACAAGCACTCTACCGCTGGTCTACGAGGCGCAGATATGGAAAACTTTCATAGTTCCGGAACTGCTTGTACAAGCACATGCATTGTGTAACATCGCCGCTACCCGAAGTGGACTTTGAAAATATTCGCTGTTCACGAGTGCGGCCACTTTTTTTTTTTTTTTTTTTTTTTTTTTTTGACAGCTGTACACAATGGGATCAAAAGAGGTAGTTACATAAAATTTACCTCATAAAATAACAATTAACATAGTGAAATAGGGCCTACATATTAATGTTGTTAGAATCAAATACGAATCACATAAAAACAGAAGCCGATAATTCAATTAAAAAATGTACACAGTAAAAATAAAAATAAACACATTAGTGTACATATTAGTATTAGATTACAACTAAGTAGGATTTACATAATTAAACTGGAAACCGACAATTGAATAAAAAGTACACAAAAAATAGATTAATAATAAAACACAGTGGGATATATATTGGCATTAAGTGATAAATAAACACGATTTAGATAATAAAAAAATAAGAAACAAAAAAAAAATAAAAATAAATACAGTGGAACACATTCCATTAAATATTTGCAACGCGTTAGGTCTGGCAACTCATCATAAGATAATTTTCTAATTTACATTTAAAGGAAATTAAAGTTCGGCAGCCCTTGACTTCAGGCGGCAGAGAATTCCAGTGACGAGAAGTAGCAACAGTAAAAGATGAATAATAAAGAGATGATGTGTGCAGTGGTATTTCTAGCGTGTTATCATATTGTGACCGTGTATTTAAGTTATGATACCGAGAAAGACTGTGGAATCGGACAGAGAAGTAAGAGGGAGTAGAGGTGTGCAAAATTCGGTATAAGAGAGAAAGGGAATATAACTTTCTCCTCTCATTTAACCTGAGCCACAATAATTTATCGAAAGAAGGCGAAATGTGATCGTAGTAGCGGACATTACAAATGAAACGAACACACGCATTATGAACACGTTGCAGTTTCTGGGATAAATCCACCCTGAGATCACTGAATAAAGCGTCACAACAATCGAAATGAGGCATAATAAGCGTCTGTACAAGCGTCTGCTTTAATTTAGCTGGATAATGATACAATCTTCTTAATGAGTGAAGAGTGGAAAATACTTTCTTGCATGTGTGTTTGATATGCGTGTCCCAGGTAAGGTTAGATTCAAAATGAACTCCCAGGTTTTTTACAGTTGAACTGAATGGAATGATCGCTTTATTCAGAGTGACAGGAGGAAGGTTCAGCTTATTAATATCGGGGATTAATCTTTTATTCGAAAATAAGATAGCCTGTGATTTATCTGTATTTAAGTTAAGTCCGAATTGTTGAGACCAAGATGAAACTGATTCGAAATCTTTATTGAGTCTATTAATATAGTCACTTAGTCTATCAGGATTGGCGGAAATGTATAATTGAACGTCATCTGCATAAATATATCTGCAGCATTTACTCATATTGGGTTGAGGGAAAAATCCGAAAATAAAACCTCAACGAGATAATTTGTTTCCAACCGGGATTCGAACCCAGGCCACCTGGTTTCGTGGCCAGAAGCGCTAACCGTTACTCCACAGGTGTGGACTAGATCTGGTGTTAGGATCTCAAGGAACATCACTAAATTTTTTGTGACGCGGAAAGGGAAATATTTATATCTACTACGAGGTTATTTAGCGTCGATGGGATTGGTGATCGCGATATGGTATTAACGAGATGAGGCTGAGGATTCGCCATAGAGTACCTGACATTTGACTTACGGTTTGGGAAAATCTCGGAGAAAACACAACCCGGTAATCAGCCCAAGTGGGAATCGAACCCGCACCCGAACGCATCTCTGGAGCGGTAGGCAAGCGCCTTAGCCGACAGAGCTACGCCGGCGGCAGGGAAATATAAATTAGCCAAAGAAATTCAGGACGAAATCGTTAAAAAGTGTAGTTAAATACTCAGTGCCATCTTAAAAAAAAAACATCTATATGGTAAACATTCCATATAAATGTTAAAATTACATATTTGTGAGTGAAAATCTGTATTTTTATCTTAAATTTCTATCTATGTCTTTTTTCATGTTCTCATTTATGTACAACCATTATTGAAAATTGTGTGTTATTCTGTTTCTATAGGCAAACCTTGGAATGTCAGATAATAAAAAGAAAAAAGAAAATTAAATATGATTTCTTTGCTGGAAAGAATAGTCCGAAGCTTTCATTTAACATTTGTATGGGATTATATTCTCAGAAGAATACATTGAAATTTTTACGCAACCTCGGTAACCTGGTTAAGCTATGACTCGTTAAGAGATGAATGAGATGAACTCAGTTGTAACTCGTATTAAGTTTCAGATTTTATCAATTAGTGTATTAAATCGTCTTCATCTTCATTATCGCCATCACTGACATCATTGCTACGAACGTTTGTACGAGTATAATATTTCGAACGTATTTCGCTTAAACTCAAAGTGAATTCTTGATCTCTTCATCAACGTCAGGGCGACATGTTTTCTACAAAGGGTGTCTGACTTAAGCCGTCCATTTTTGTTTAGACATCCCAAATAGCAGTCGGGACATGTGAGAGGTATTTAATGGTTTCGTAGGTAGAATCAGGGGTGGCTATATCGTCTCTTGACTTCGTCACGTCAATGTTATGAATTCCAGTCTTCGTGTGATAATTTTATGTTGAACATCAGCAGTCAATCTGTAATGTTAATTACTTATTTTCTTTTGGCTTTCAATGTCTATTTCAGCCATCTTTATAGTTACATAATGCATTATCGAGTCATAGCTCTTCTTATAGTTCCAATAATTGTTGTTTAGTCAACTGTCCGAAGACAGGTCTGGACCCCACAAGTGATACCAACAAGGCATCACTCATGGGATAACTAGGCCAGGCGATAATAGGGTAGGATGGCCAGATCCTTTCCCTCTTCATTGCATACATCAGCGACTAGCTGCATATTATACTAGTCAGACTTCAGATGCATATAAACAATTGCTCTTTCTCTGACACATATCGTCAAGTGAGATATACTGCCTGATATTATATATACATATCAGCCAGCACCTCATTCAGAGGTGTTCCAATAATATAATTTATTAATACGTAAGTTTTCCCAATCCTTTAAATAAATTTGTTTTGTTTTATTCGAAATATGCAACAGACATAGTAAGAAGAGAGAGTTTTAGCACAATTTATTAATTTATTTCAAGATATTTTGAATATGCCACTCCCAGTTACACGAATATGGAATTATAGATCAAGAAAAACGTTGAATTCAGACTGTGATAGACCATATTGTCTGAGACATTATGCAGTCGACGACGACTTGCATGATGTTGGATCATGTCGACGTATTCTGCTTGTTGGGACATCTTATATTGATTTCTTCTGTCGTTATCTTTCATTATTGCGCTGTCGGAAATAATTAACAACGGCAGGATTCGAACTTTTATAGCTACTGATGTGAAATATTCTGTTTCACAAGATATTTCAATTCGTTACATATTTCCGTCTTAAAGCACTCAACTAGAATATTTTAGAATCATCCAACATTAGAATTCGAAATTAAAAAGCACGGAAGGAAGAATCGGGAATCGAACCCTCTCAGATAGTCAAAACACACATAGGAACCATCATCCTAGCTAAGAGCCATTGACCACCTCGAGAGTACTACTCATTAGAAATAGGGTTACCATGAGAAGAAATTCTATAGGAGGACATGGAATCTAAAATAACAGGACATTGCTGAAAAAAGGACTTTTTAAAAATTGGTATGAACAAAATTCAAGATTAAAAACAATGCCCCACCTTAGTCAGTTTTCTCACTAGCTGCTGGATCAGTATTACATCTGTACCCTACTTACCGGCGGAACCCACTTTGTGCACAAGAGCCTGAAGGGACCAACTTATATCTTGTAAAAAATAACTATGGAACTGTTCACAGGACATGTCTTTCAAATTATATTTCACTATGATATTACCTCTGATTGTCTCCGTTAGCATGCGATTTCGTTCTTTGTCCATTGAGCAGATATTAGGGAAAATACTCCTTCAGCACTTCTATTGTGACTTGGGATAAATAAATAGAATTGACATATTTTTAAGAGTTCTGAGAAAGTTTCAGTGCTGACAGGACTATTGGAATTGAAGAATTTGCACCATTGTTTATCTAAACTTAAATCTTTGTCAAAATTAACTTGATTGGCATATCTTTGTACATTGCAGAATAAAATTGATAAAATAGCTTAGAATCATGAGTAGTGACATTTTTAGAGTGTGAGAATTCAATGCATGTCAATAGGACATCATATTTTAGGTTTTTTATGTGCTCCAACTTCAACCATTGAAAGATATTAAATTCTTTCAGGTTTTCACCATTTATTTAGGTATTCTATTCATAATATCGTCCATTACTCAATATTAATATTAATTCTAGTTGAAATGCCAAATGCCGGAGATTTCAAATTTTTGTAAAATGCCTGCCGTACAGGATAAAATGATTAACAAAGAGGACATGTCCTCCTTTTGCCGGACGGATGGTAACCCTAATTCGAAATGACTTTCTTTACTCAAACGCATCCTATGAATTTTATTTTATGTTGGTCTATTTATTATTTTAACTGTTTTCAATCGTAACGAAACTAAAATACAAGCACTGCGAGTTAGATAAATTCAACGACTGGAAGTATTTTGCGCCCACCCCTGTTCGTGTTGTGCGTGATGCCTAAAACAATTTATGAACGGTTTGATTGAGACACTCAGTACAATATTTTAGCACTGCTTTCAATGCGTTACATGTGTTACTTGTATACGTTACAGTTTGAGAGTTTCTGTTTCCATTACCATGAGCTCTTGATCCTACACGAACAAGTGAATAAGTTAGCAAGTCTCATTCATTTTTAAAAATTCGTTGGCGCGGTGGGTCGCGTCATTTGTCGCAGTAGAGTCTGTTGTAATGAGCCCGGTGACAGTAGACAGTCAACTCCCTCTCCGCAAGTTACGTGACACTCGACGGGCCCGGCTGTGCACGCGTATGTTCGTTACACGCGCTGTCACAAGCCCGAGCAAGGCACTCCTTGTAAACCAATATGTCTATTTAAACATCTTGACAAGCACACATACACCAGGAAACAACCAGCGTAACTCAGGCACACAGTGATCCAAATGACAAAATTCATTTTTACAAATCAAATGAACACATCAGCAATTTATATCCTCTCTTTCTAAACACTTTATGTCTCTAAAATGGAAAATGATTTTACAGGGCGATTCATAGAAAATGTAGAGGCTGGAAAACAAATGAATCGGTTATTTGAGAAACCATATCTATCCTTAGGTATATATAGCCACCGGCGTGGCTCAGTCGGTTAAGGCGCTTGCCTGCCGGTCTGAAGTTGCGTCCGGGCGCGGGTTCGATCCCCGCTTGGGCTGATTACCTGGTTGGGTTTTTTCCGAGGTTTTCCCCAACCGTAATGTGAATGCAAGGTAATCTATGGCGAATCCTCGGTCTCATCTCGCCAAATATCATCTCGCTATCACCAATCTCATCGACGCTAAATAACCTAGTAGTTGATACAGCGTCGTTAAATAACCAAATAAAATAAAAAAATCCTTAGGTATAAATTTTGCCAAAAATTATGCAAAATAATAATAATAATAATAATAATAATAATAATAATAATAATCAGTTCCATGTCTTGCCACCAGGTGAAAATATAGAGCTGTAAGCAATCAGAACGTGGTATGAACGCGGAAAAAAAGGCAGGAAAGATCAAGCACAAGGTAACGGTGGTTCTGGTACGATTATTAGGAATTATGGTTACAATATTCTCATAATTATGAAACAAAAGGTATGAATTCTTTAAGATTATTTGAACCAAAATGCAACACTGTACAGTATTTAATCATAGTAGTAATTTAGGCCCAAGAATATATAACAAATTGATATTTAAATATCCTAATCTTGTCAATTCTAATAGTTCTATATTAAATTTAAAAAGTTATGCATGGATTTTATAAAAATTGAGAAATTGTAAATTTAAATTTACATATTCTTATTGCGTAATAGATATAAGACAAATTGTATTCTATACTTCTTAATTTGAATTCAGGAATCCACCCCTGAGCACGAGTTCTACTCTTTCAGGGGCGAGCTAAAGTTTTTCTGTTTATATTATATTTTATGTTACAATTATTAGCAAAATAAATAAATAAATAAATAAATAAATAAATAAATAAACGCTTCGACATGGCTTCTACTTCAGAAACATATTGCATCCGTAACATGGCATGGTCGACAGTTGCTCACAGCATATTTGGTGGAATCACAGCAACATGTCGTATGCTAACCTTTATATCAGACCGGATATGTCCGTGATAGTCATGATCTTTCAAATATCCCCATAACTAGAAGTCACATGGATTTAGGTCGAGGGATCTTGAAAGCCACGCATCTGGAAATTGCCTAGAGATGATGCGGTCCTTACTGAAATTTTCTCGCAGCAAATCTTTCACCTGGCGAGCGACATGTGGTGTTGCACCATCTTGAATGAAAATAATGGTGTGGTGACAGTTGCGTTCTTGCAAAGCTGGAATCACGTGTTGCACAAGCAGGTCCCTATAACGTACAAATGTCACTGTACACCTAACAGGCCCGCAAGGTGTTCATCTATTTGATCTTTCCTGACTTTTTCCTGCTCCAATACTACGTTCTGTCTACTTACGTACTGTGTATACCAAAAATATCTAGTTGAGATAGTAGATGGTTACAAAATTTGTGACTTGAAGGATGAAGATTTTTCCTGAACAGATAGTAATGAATTTAAGCCTTCATGGTCGAACAGTAGTTCTTCTTCATCGTTTGAGAGCGAAAAGTCGGAAAAAAATGTTCATCAGATAAAAATGAGAAAAAGACAAAAAGTAAACCACAAGAATAGATGGAAACTAAAAGAAAGATGTTTAGAGACTCCATAGAGGTGTCAGATATAAAAATGGTACAGATCACATACAGCTACAAAGTCTCCTATAATTGTGAATTTTTCAGTACGAAAACAGGATCGGTCGTGCTTAAAAAAAATTAAGACTAAACCATGCCTTTCTTTCGATAAATTATTGTGGCTCAGGTTAAATGAGAGGAGAAAGTTACATTCTCTTATACCGAATATTGCACACCTCTACTCCCTCTTACTTATCTGTCCCATTCCAGTCTTTCTCAATATCATAACTTAAATACTCGGTCACAATATTATAACACGCTAGAAATACCACTCCACACATCATCTCTTTATTCTTCATCTTTCACTGTTGCTACTTCTCGTCACTGGAATTCTCTGCCGCCTGAAGTCAAGGGCTGCCGAACTTTAATTTCCTTTAAATGTAAATTAGAAAAATAACTTATGATTAGTTGCCAGATCTAATGCGTTGCAAATATTTAATGGAATGTGTTCCACTGTATTTATTTTTATTTTTTTTTAATATTTTTTTTTCTTATTTTTATTGTGTAATCATGTAAATAGTGTTTATTTATCACTTAACGCCAATAGGTATACCACTGTGTTGTTTTTTTATTATTAATCTATTTTGTGTACATTTTATTCAATTGTTGGTTTCTGGTTTAATTATGTAAATCCTACTTAGCCTAATTGTAATCTAATACTAATATGTATACTAATGTGTTTATTTTTATTTTTACTGTGTACATTTTTTTATTGAATTATCGGCTTCTGCTTTTATGTGATTCGTATTTGATTCTAACAACATTATTATGTATTCCACTATATTTATTTTTATTTTATGAGGTAAATTTTTATGTAACTACCTCTTTGGATCTCATTATGTACCTAAATTGTATCAATATGTAATTACTTAATTCCGATCCAGTTATATGTTCAACTATGTAAGCAAGTTTTAATCCTGGTTGAGCGTAAGAGAAGGCCTTACGGCCTTAACTCTGCCAGGTTAAATAAAGCCATTATTATTATTATTATTATTATTATTATTATTATTATTATTATTATTATGCCTTACACCGCTAAAATAATCATCTGGGGAGGAAAAGGAATGACCTACTAAAATTGATAAAAACTAACATAATATCAAAGTATTACGAAAATATGTACAATTTACTGTTTTGAATTTCTTCTTCATAAAATAAAATTCCGATTACAATTAAGATGTTTTCATTTAAAATCGTCCTTTAAGATTTGTTGTAATTGAGAAAGATAATAAAATCGTAGGGTAACAATGACACAATTGAGGGGTATGTCTCCCTTAAATGCCTCCTGAAATGGTTAGTTCACGAAATACCATGAAAGATACAATAAAATGTAATAGCTATATAAATGAAAAATCATTTGAATCCATTGAAGTACTATTAGTGCATAATTAAGAAATGTAATATCAATTTTTAAACATCTGTACAATTTAGTATTTTGCACTTGCGTCAATGTTCCTCCGGATGGGCGATATACATATATATACTTACTTACTTACGTACTTACTTACTTACTTACTTACTTACTTACTTACTTACTTACTTACTTACTTACTTACTTACTTACTGGCTTTTAAGGAACCCGGAGATTCATTGCCGCTCTCACATAAGCCCTCCATTGGTCCCTATGCTGAGCAAGACCAATCCAGTCTCTATCATCATATCCCACCTCCCTCAAATCGATTTTCCATCTACGTCTCGGGCCCCCCAAAGGTCTTTTTCCCTCCGGCCTCCCAACTAACACTCTGTATGCATTTCTGGATTCGCCCATACGTGCTACATGTCCTTCTCATCTCAAACGTTGGATCTAATGTTCCTAATTATGTCAGGTGAAGATATGAATATTGAATAATATGCGATATTATGCATAGAATATCTGAACAAATGGTGAACACCTATGAAAGAATTTAGCTTTTTTCAATGATTGAAGCTGGAGCATATAGAAACATAAAATATTATGACCTATTGACATGCATTGAATTCTTAAATTCTAAAAATATCACTATTCATGATTCTAAGCTATTTTTATCAATTTCATTCTGGAATGTACAAAGATATGCCAGTCAAGTTAATTTTGACAAAGATTTAAGTTTAGATAAACAACGATGCAAATTCCTCAATTCCAGTCGTTCTACGAGTACTGAAACTTTCTGAGAACTCTTTAAAAATATGTCAATTCTATTTATTTATCCCAAGTCACAATGGAAGTGTTGAGAGAGTACTTTTCCTAATATCTGCTCAATGGACAAAAGAACGAAATCGCATGCTAACGGAGACAGTCAGAGGTATCATTATGTCGAAATATAATTTCATGGACATGTCCTGTGAACACTTCCATAGTTATTTGTTAATTGTTACAAGATAGCCTATGTTTGCCTGTTCAGGCTCTTGTGCACAAAGTGGGCTCCACCGATAACTAGAGCACAGATGTAATACTGATTCAGCTACTAGTGAGAAAACTAAGGTGAGCCATTGTTTTTATCCTTAATTTTGTTCGTACCAATTTTTAAAAAAGTCCTCCTTTTTTCCTCTTATTTTAGATTCCATGTGCTTCTATAGAATTTCTTCTCATGGTAACTCTACTTTCAGCACAGAGTTAAAGTAAAATGCTTTGGTAATATTATATTCAAAAACTGTCTCATAAAAATTGGGGAAGACTGCGATAATGCAAAAATATTTTTTTTTTAAGTTGGGAGTAAATTAAGTCAATTGACGATATTGCTATCGGTACTATAGTGAAATCTCGCTAATCCGGACTAATTGGGAGGATAAGTTGACCGGTTTAACGAAAGTCCGGATTAACTGAAATAACGTAATAGAACAGTAGAAAGTGCATTAAAACTCCATTTATAGCAAAAAAAAAAAAAAAAAAGGAACAACACGTTTATTATGGTGTTTTTAAGGGTGTAGCTCTAAATACACTATACAGTACAGTAAAATATAAAGCAATACATACAGTGCAGTACATACGTGATAACCATAATTGAAGGGTTCAGAATCATAGTGGGCCAAGCTACATATATTAAAACCGGAGAAAACAAGGGTTAAAATGAACTGAATAATATAATTCAATAAAACATATAGCAAGTAATATGAAGTATGCATGTTAAAACTAAATTATATTTCAATTTTTATTAAACTGTGGTATTCACTTAACTTTAACCCTTACTTCCTCCGTTTTTAATAAATGGCGCTTGGCCCACTATGGCTCTGAACCCTTCAATTATGATGATGTGTCCGACGGACATGGCTCTTAATCACTCAAAAATCTTGCTGCGGAAGTTGGTTTGAAGTACATATAAATCTTAAAACAGGGGTCTTTAATTTTTCCAAACTCATCGGTTTTTTTTTACCTGTCTGGATTAAATAAAGTCCGGGTTATCGGGTTCCGGATTAACGAGGTTACACTCTACTTATATATGCTTTTGCTTTTAACATGTCGTTCACTTCTTCAGCCACAGCTTAGAAATCTTTTACTCTTCGTTTAGATTGATTCCAAGTACGAGTAACAATAATTACCTTAAATAAATTACTGAATACTCATTTCGAATCTGCTTTTCTGTTTGTTAGTTCGGTGCACAAGTTCCTGGCTGATACTTCCTCTTCAACAGCTCAAGTTTAGTATTCCCAACAGAGTAGGTGATCCATCAAGTGCATTGATGGAGCCTGTAAGTTACAAATATTAAGTTCAAACACATAGCGTGTAACTTAAAAATCACTCATTTGTCAAATTTTTTGTTGCGAGATTATTTTTACATTTAATACCAATCTTGTTAAGTATATTAAAATGATAAAGTAAAAATGTTTGTCCCCTTAAAGCAACACAAAATAAGTACATAAAATTTTGTCATTTCATCCATGATTTCGTTCTTAATTGCAATTTGTATAATATTATTTGTCCTAAATTATGCTGTTATAGAGATGTTCGTATTTTAATATCTATTTCTTCATGAAATGATTCTTATTGTTAGTTACTATTCGCAGTTCAGTTCAGTTCTTACTCATAAGCAAAATAAAATAATTTCTAACGAAAGGGTATAACAAAATTATATCTATATTTTATAATGAAACCTACAGTATGTGTGTCATTACACACATGTGATATATAACACGTAACACACTGTTTTCATTGTAAGTTCAACATTTTTAAAATCGTGATACGGCAAGATAAGCAACTAATTTGCCGGTAAAATTGTGTGTAGATATTTATCATTTCACATTAACGTTATAGCCTATATGACAGTGGTTTCTAATTACAAGTTGAAATACCAATTTAAATATTCTTTTACCTTTTACTTTTTGAGGCTCAGAGCTAGGAAATAAGACATTGAATTCTTGACCTCATTGAAAGAGCATGGAGGTACAGGGGTCAGGAAATGTCAGCAGCGTTTGCGAACTGACTGTTCAACAGCAGTTCGCCAGACAATTTATATTTGCAAGGCAGTATTAAATCCTCTCACATCCCGCCATGATGCTTATCAAACTCTCTTATCTCCGAACGTGTCTCGCATACGTACAGTCCTGTCCAAAAGGATTTAAACGATTTAAACTATTGACTGCTCCCTCTTACTCAATCAGATATTCCTTCGCAGTGAACTACAGCAAGTTCTTGGGTACAATTACGCGTGAGATCTTGCATGAAGAAGGGTATTTGCATTGCATGTCATTAACCACTATTCTGTTACAATCACTGCCTGTACCGGGTGTTTCCGCCACTCTTCCTCTATGCTGGAACGGTTAAGGTAGTTAGAAACCTATGTTATATTAGGAACTTGTGTTCGAAAACAGTTTGGTTGATGTATACGTTGTATAGTAAATCAAATTTATCATTGCATGAAGCTTAAATAAGTGCTGTGATCTATCACAAATAATGTACAGTATTTAAAGTTTTGTACTGAATCTTATTCTGTACATTTTCAATATCTGATAGACTACGAAAAAGAGGTTGTGGCTAGACTGTCTGCTTACGAACATTTATTTTTCTTAAACTTTTGGCGGAATTAATTTTTAGTCAATAGCTACGAGTCAATGTATTTGAAAATGACGAACAGCAAAAATATTGCCTTAGGCCTATAAATAAAAGTTGTATGTATGTATGTATGCATGCATGTATGTATGTATGTATGTATGTATGTATGTATGTATGTATGTATGTATGTATGTATGTATGTATGTATGTATGTATGTATTTAAAAAGATGGAAAATTAAAATAAATACGATCAAACATTCATGTGTAATATTAAAATGTAGTTGTTTTTTATTATTGTCTGTTGTATTCAACATCGACTTTCATGAGGCCATGGAAAAATGACACAAAATTAAATAAAACTATTGATACGTCATGTAGGCCAAAATCTAAACAATTCAAGCAATAAGTATCTTTACGCAGTCCAGAAACATATTATGAGTTTCTCGATACAGTTGTAGATAGCAGACTGTGTTTTACTAACTGAATTCTTGAATTCTTTGAAACCACAAGGATTGCCAACACATAATTTAATACTTTATATTGAATCACGAATAGTACTATTCCGAAATACTGACCCACCAAAATTGTGCAATGAAACAAGAATTGGTGTGAAAAAATTCTTGCGAAACATAATAAAAGTGCCAGTAAAAACTGAGAGAACGAAAGAACGTGTTTTTATCCAACATATTTCTATGATAGCCACTAACATGCCATTCGATTTTAAGCAACTGCCATTTCAGTGCGATTAGCATTCGTAATGACCGTATTAAAATAAATCTCAAGGATAGTCGCTGAAAGTTGCAGACATTCACTTAGAAACTCCGTGTTTTTCACATTGTTATAGAGTATTCCACCTTAACCCATTTATGCCCATAACTTTTTCTTGTTGAATATTTTCATAATTTTCGCACCGCCACATGAAACTGAAATGGAAGTTAATTATTGTGCTGCAGGCTCCTTTGATTCTTCTAGTATACACAACAATGAAATAAAAGTTAATTTTTTAATTCATTCCTTTGCATTTTTGCAGAACAATAGTTAATGCAGAATGTTGCGAAAACGCAACACTAGGCAGATGGAAAAAACATTGAAACAGAGCTTCCGGGCTAAGATGCCGTGGTCTACTGGTGCTGACGTTACCAGACGTTTCGTCTACTTCTACGGCAGACATCTTCAGTGGTTAGGTATCCTCGGTCGAAGTCTTCTGCTCGGGAACCTGTAGCAACTGATGTCAGAAGATTTCGACCGAGGATACCTAACCACTGAAGATGTCTGCCGTAGAAGTAGACGAAACGTCTGGTAACGTCAGCACCAGTAGACCACGGCATCTTAGCCCGGAAGCTCTGTTTCAACTAGACACCGGCCGTGAAAGCCTGCATGCTAAGGAAAAAACATTGGTTTTACTGGTTTTGGCTATTACGCTGTTGCCGCAAGATGCCTCCGTTAGTAGAACGAGTGAGGTATAGTATCTCTATCTCACTCTCTTCCTAATACGTACAGTGTTCAAGCAAGTTTATCGCACAAGATAGGTACATTCAGTCATTTGAAATGATAAATATGCTATTATTTAATGCCACAATGATGCCTGCAAAAACATACAATATATTTTGTGCGAGATCGTGCGTATTTGCTAGTTTTCCGCACAGAACCAATACGCGGTAAGTGTGAAATACCACATTCAGTATTCCCAACGTAACACATATAACAATTTCCCTCTTCTTACCGCTTAAGCGAGACATTCATTTTACTGCTTTAGGCTTTTAACATATTATTTTTAGAGACGTTTAACATAGTAATAATTATAAATTGCAAACTTACCACTGCAATTTCACCTAAATTGCAATGTTAATTATTGTTTTTAAATATTTGCAAAAATTAAGTAAAGTCTACTACTCCACGAAACTTATTGCATTCCTGATACAAGTAACATTAAGGAAGCCGTGAAAAAATCAACAATATTCCAGATGCCGATGTTACTACTGCAATATGTTATATAAATAATATTGTTAAAATATTAAAATGAAAAATAAATCATTACATAACCTTACCGTTTGTTTTAAGTTCGCATTTATAGACTGGGGGGAAAAAGACAGACGTATATCACGGCCTGCTGGAATATAGTAAACACAGAAAACATTTTATAGCAACAATGTTGAAGACAGATATTTTAGTTTTTAAAAGTTGCCGTCATTGAACAGAAACCAAGATGGAGATTTCATTGCAACTAATTAGAAATTCGTCTTTCAGGTATGTAATAAACGATCTTCGCACAAAATAATGTACGATACACGAGCGGTATGTTTGTTTTCATGTTCTCGGAAATTAAAAAAGCTCAACTACGTTTCGCTTTTTCAATCTTTTCCTCGATCATGAAGACATCAACATACCGCTCTTGTAACGCATATTACTATTATATACATTATAACTAAACTTCGAATATTTAGGCCATTGACTAACCTTCAAGACACCTCAACTAGGCTCCATAATGATCAAAAGTACGCATTAAAATACACTTCTAGGGACCTAAAAAGTTACTGCAATTACTACTACTACTACTACTACTACTACTACTACTACTACTACTACTACTACTACTACTACTACTACTACTACTACTACTACTACTACTAATAATAATAATAATAATAATAATAATAATTCATTCATTGTGTTCTGTCCAAGGGCAAGTATTTCATTGCAAACCCAGCATTGTCCAGTCTTTCCTATTTTCGGCCTTCCTCTTTGTCTCCGCATATGATCCATATATGAGTCATTCCACGTCAAATCGCACAGCAATAAAACACGACCTTCTCGGAAATGGTCGAATTTTTTTTCATGAATTCCAGACATCAAGTAAGGAGACCCGTATTTTTTTTATTTTCACAATTATTAATTATTTGTGTAGTTATGAATATTTGAAGTTACGCGAATTATGCGCGCACTGTTACATAAACTCGCTTGGAACTCTGTGTGTACATATAGTTGAGATTTGCGGTTTGGCGCATTTGAAAGACGAAATACAACACTTTTTATTACTTTAGGCCTATCACAAATAAATTTAAAATTTGGCCTATTTTTTTAATCATTTCTTTTTGAGAGCAAAATTACTATATTAAATAGCCAAGTTAAAAATCTGAAAAAAATATAGACTTGTTTGCTGATGTATTATCTGTAAACTACTGCATTTATAAATATGGGATCGGCACCCATACATTTGTAACAATTTATTTTCCGGAGGCATGCACGCGCTCGCGAAGCCCAGCTAATGAACTGCTTGCAGCCATAGGCTAGAAGGCTGCCCGTGGAAATTCCCCGTTGCATCTGATGTCACCATACTAATCATGAAATGATTAATACCTTAAGGAACAGTAAATATCTTATCTAAAATTATTTTATTATTGTCAGTTCAGGGGGAAGCCCTTCACAGTTTATACTGTAATATAGCCAATTGTTTGATGATAGCAAGACTGGGTAAGGCAGTAAACTTTATGGCAGTAAACAGATGGCATGAGAGAAAAATAATCAGTTTGGGTTTGAATTTCGCGCAGTGACGTGACTTCTATACAACATGAGTGATTGTAAAGATCGCGTAATATATAACAAGTGTTTAAATCCATTTACCTTCCTAATCACGCTTTTAAAAAGAAAAGTACACTAAGACGCGTAAGTCGCGACTTATTGATAAAGCTCAATTCAAAGGAGTCTTTGAGTGTGCAAATATGTGATTTGTTCCGTAAAAATCAATCAATTTCCGCATAGGTCAGGTGAAATTATATGTGAAGCCGGTAGTTCTTGTGATATTAATAAACATGAATCAAATGAAAGTGCGGACAGAGAAAGTGATTATCCCAGTATTTCTTCTAGCAGTTCTATGGATACAGTGCTAGAAATCAGTAATATTGAGGAATTAAACAAGAGTTTGATGTCAATAGAATCCCCTATTAAGAAAAGAAAGATACAACAAAACGATACCCCCGTGAAAAGTTTCAAAAGTAAAAGGCTCCCTAGCATGTTAAGTTTTTCATGTAGAAGATGCATCATCATCCATTCAAAAGTCAGCCATATTTTATTTTTGACAGAATGCAAAGAAAGTACAACCTGAAAATTACATAGTTAATGCAGACTTTTCTGAAAATTATTCATTTGTAATACAAGATTCAATACAAGGTGTGCATTGAAACATATGCCAAGCCACAATACAGTACAATTTTAATTTCACTTCCTACTTTATTTTACTTTATATTCTCTTATAGGCCTATTGATATTATATCTGAACTGTGACCGAACACGAGCGCTGCTCATTCGGTCTCAAATTTTGTTAATACTACTGCATCTCCTTTTTTTATATTGATTGTATTATTTTATTTCTATTTCTCCTATTTGTAATTATATTCTTTATTCTGTATATTTAAATAAATAAATAAATAAATAAATAAATAAATAAATAAATCCTTTCGTAGTATATTTCAAAGGAGATACAGAAATTCGTTACAAAAGTAATGTCATCTCAGAAACCATGAAACATGACACCGATCCCTTTCACTTTTTTCAATCCGAAGCAATCAATTTCTTAAAGCAAGAGTTCAACGATGTGAAAAAATCATCTACTTTTCCAATGGATCAAGTTCGCAATACAAAAAAAAAAAAAAGAATTTTAAAAATAATTGCTTAAATGAAGACGATTATGGAATTAGTGCTGAATGACACTTCCTTGCAATGTCGCATGGTAAAGGTCCATGTGTTGGCATTGGAGATACTGTTAAAATACTTGCCACGAGAGTTAGCCTATACAAGATCCTATAACAACACAAAAAAAACTGTTTGATTAGTCACAAAAAAACATTTCTAACGTGTCATTTATATTTTGTCCATTCATTAAGCACAAAAACCACACTGAAAATTTGCAGGCCAGATACCATAATCTAAAACCAATAACTGGTACATTAAAATTATATTCTTTCATTCCGTTGTCAAAAACTGAAGATTTAGTAAAACAATTTTCTTTCAAGAAAGAAGGTAGGCGAATGAAAATTTAAAATGTGAATGAAAAGAAACATTTGAAAAGCATAATGTACAATTATTTGAAGATATTATAATAAGTAAATTAGCAGTGTTTCCTCGAGTAACTTGATCCGTATTGGGTGTAATGTTGCAACGTTCAGTCAATTATCCAGCGCCGATAAACCTCTCAGCGCGCTTTAACGCTTCCCGTCCACTGCTGCTGCGCCGACCGCTACACATTCTGTCATAAGTAATTAAATTTCCATTAAACTATTGGAGATCCCATTTTGATTTTTTCTGGAATTATTAAGAATACTTCAGTGCACCTAGTAGGCATTTTTTTTAGATTTTTAATAGGGCTATTTCGCATTGACGTATATGTTTTAAAAATTGAATTATAAAAAAAATATTTGAAATAATTATATTAAAATTAGTTCGTAAATATTTAATAAAAGACAGTACTTTAAGCTTTTAAATGCATTTTTCAAAACAATTTTAATATCAACATCGTCAGAAATATGACGCTTTAAATGTTGCATTGTGCGACATTTTTAACGAATTTTAACATGTAATATTTTAAAAACATGTGGACTTAGGAGGAAATAAAAATGCACTTGTTGGTTTATGAGACCCATAGAGTTTGTAAAAAATATATAAACGCAATCAGAAATATGAAGGTCAAAATTTGTATAATTTTGTGTGATTTGACGTGGAATGACTCATATCTTAATGTCGCCTATCATCTGATATCTTCTTCTGCCCCGAACTCTACTCCCGTTCTCCCCTTCACCATTCATTCTAGTGCATCCTTCAAAAGGAACCTCCTTCTCAACCAGTGATCCAACCAGTTCTTTTTACTCTTTCTGATCAGTTTCAGCATCATTCTCTCTTCATCCATTTTTTTCCAACACAGTTTCCTTTCTTAATCTGTCTGCCCATTTCACACGCTCCATCCTTCTCCATATCCACATTTCAAATGCTTCTATTCGCTTTTCTTCACTTCGTCATAATGTCCATGTTTCTGCCCCATAGAATCTGATAGTCTATGTACTTTTAGTAGAGCCATCGATGTAGCTCAATCGGCAGACTCGCTGGGCTGCTGATCCGGAGCTGCGTTCGGGCTTGGGTTGGATCCCCCTTTGGTCTTTGTTTTCTTCTGAGGTTTTCCACAGCCGTGGGACTGAAGCCGGATCGTCTATGGCGTGTCCTTGGCATCAACGCCTTTGATTTGATTACCCTCCTTTGATTTGATTACCTGGTTGGGTTTTTCCGAGGTTTTTCCCAACCAAAAGGCAAATGCCGGGTAATACTTTGGCGAATCCTCGGACCTCACCTCATCTCATCTCACTACATCTCGCCAAAATATTGTAAAAAATTGCACAAAATTGTAAAAATTGCAGAAATGTAATATTGTAAAATTTTGACTTGTTCCACATCTTAAAGCTTCATTGCTCATGTAAGATCTATGGAATACAATATATGAATGAAATGATTGAATGAATGAACACTCCACACAAAGCACTTCACTAGTCTCTTCCTTAGTTCTTTCTCCAGATGTCTTTTTTCTATCAAAATCTTCCTTTGTCATTGCTATTCTCCTTTTGACTTCTTGTATGTGAATAATAATAAATTAAGATTATGTGCAGCACACTTTTTCCGTTATTAAAAATGTTAAGGAGCGCTTATAATGCAAATTTAAGATTATTTGCAGCACACATTTTCCGTTATTAAATGTTACGGGGCGCTTATAATACAAAATTAAGATTATGTGCAGCAGTCTTATTTGCGTGAAAAGTATTCTTGCAGTTAATATTATAATTATAATATTTTTAATATCAGAAAGTAGTTTATTTAAAATATTAGTTTTCCGTTATTAAAAATTTTAAGAAGTACTTATAATAAAAATTTAGGATTACGTACAGCACACTTTTTCCATTATTAACTTCACATTATAATCAAACAAGAAGCTAAGAGACATACTAATGCCTTTGTTGTTTTGCTGACAGTTAAATTTTGTTCACTTCTTCAAATAAGCGTGTTTTAACAGTATGAAATCTTAGCCTTAACTGTACCACCTCTACTTGTCTGTTATGTTTTACAGCGGAGATCTTTGGCAATAGAGCGGAAGACTATTCCATCAATTTAGCTGTTCCCCCGTTATTCGTAAATAAAATATATGGTAATTTTAGAGGTATAATACATTTTAGCATATGAAATCGATCTAGTTCTCAATGAAATTACGTAATCCCTTCATTTCTAAAATATATGTCTCTTAGAATATTATTTTTATGTTAAGCAATGACATGTTGCGAAATTATATTTGTAGCTGTATTCTGTAGATAAAATAATAGTACATTATGCAACGACCCTATAATGGTAGTAATTAAGACGCAAGTATGTATGTTTATGAAACGAGCGCAAGCGAGTTTCATAATTTTCATACGAGCAACTTAATTACCATTATAGGCAAGTTTCATACGACTTTTTATGCTCGACCATATTTCTAACCTGAAATTATTAAAAAATATTCATGTTATGGTTATGCAAGTGAGTAGCGAACTGACCTGAATTGTGAGATGTGCAAAGACGCGAAAGTATTGATTTTTTCCGAGGCCGAATGTCATTGACCTTGATATAACGTAGAGAATAAGATGAAGATTAGTCTTGATATAACCTGGAAATTGATTTCGAATTGAAAAACGAGATGACAAATTGAATTTATTTGAATATTATTTACAATTAACGCTAATTATTATAGTAACAGAACATAACCTTCTGCGACAGTATTGGATTTTCAGCTTCCGTGACTTTTCGCTAATTGTCTTTCGATTGCATATCCGAGAATAATCGATACTTACGGTTTTATAATGGTACAAAGGTGATTTGTCATTGGCTGAACACCTGAACTTTAATGAATAGGTGTACTTTAATGAGGTGCATTAAAGGGCTACTACCAGGTGTATAATTACTACATTTCGGCATGGTCGAGCATAAAAAATAATATAATTAATATGTTCGGATTTGTGAGAGATTATGTCTCAAGTCATATTTAAAACCCCGTGTATGATAGGGTAAGGTTGCGTATATCACACCACTTTAGCATTTATAATTTTTATTGAACAATACAATTTTTATTTTCTGCATTCCTTTACAGAAATACATTCCCAGAACATTTACCTTTCATTTAAAAAAGAATCCTTGAATTTGATTTAATATTTTTGAAGTAGAATGACATTTTCGAAACACATGTCAGTGGTGCCATTTAGGCAACTAGTTTCCTTAATAGCACCTGCGGTTTCTTAAATCGCACCTCTTTATCTGCAGGGAAGAGGATGAAGGAAGGCTTTTAACATTGAACAGTATTTAATATGAATAATGTAATAAATCCAACTTACAAGTTTATTGAAATTAATGAAAGAGAGTAACGCATCTTGAAATGAAATTAAAAAAATAGAGCATAAATTACCTAACATTTAAATCTCCTGAATGCGGTTTTTATTGTTACACTTTTGCCATGTGCTTCACCAGACAGTTCAAACTGTAAACTGCGTCACCTTTTCTCCACGATTATCTCGAAGCCACCTACGAACTGCTTCATGATTTAGCTGTCTGAAATGGCTTGAAGATAGAAACATCTAAAGGCTGGGCCTATGAGTATTTTGACGAGGAAGCTGAAATAGGAGCACTTCATTTTCCCGAGATAATCTAGCTTCTAAATTTTTGGAATGGTTCGTATAGGTGGACATACAGAAGCAGCACTTTTTTCTATGGCAGGTTTGAGTGGCAAATAAAATGTTTGAGCTATTCGACAAATAGTTCACTGTTGATGTAACCTGAATCAGAGCAAACAAATAACGATCCTGGAAGAACACCAGCTGATAATGTAGGATGCACTGTTTGACGTTTAAAAATTTTCATAGGTGGCACAAAAAATCTGGTGCGCTTGTACAACACACACTTGTTATATTAACGCCCTTTTTACCACTTGATATTGCACCCACCTGATGCATTCCTCGTTCG
This sequence comes from Periplaneta americana, assembly GCF_040183065.1. Lineage (NCBI taxonomy): Eukaryota > Metazoa > Arthropoda > Insecta > Blattodea > Blattidae > Periplaneta > Periplaneta americana. The sequence continues at coordinate 98,949,394 of NC_091123.1, forward strand.
GTTAAAATTTTTGGGCCTTCTTTTTTTACGGCTATAATTGCTACAGTTGCTCATATCGCACCGGTGCGAATTAGGCACCTACAAAGTAGTGCGAAGTAAGAAACTAGGTCATAAGTAATTATTTACTTAATTCTAGCCTATAATCACCACATGTTCGAAAATCGTACTAAGTTAAATGCTCTTTAATATTTCTTTTAACCAATAACATCTTAAGATTATGGATTCCTTTGCATACAAATCCGTTATTTAGTTACAAAATGTTAGCTAAATTTACATCCACCTGAGTGATTATATTAAATACTCTATCACCACGTTGCTAGCACAAGGAAGTGGCAGAAATCAAGTGACATGGTGGAAGTTCATATTGGAGATTGTAACAATACCACTAGATGCTACACTACTACAGTAACTTGTTTTAAAGTACCAGTGGTGCCATTTAGGAAGCGGTGCGATTTACGCTACTCTACCCTATAAACGGGCGTACAACGGTCAAAGGGTAAAAAATATTCCAATATAAATTTAAATTGTTTAGGCCTACGTTTATATTGATTCTTTGGTACGACCGATAGGCAGATAAATTTCGGTTCACAATGACATCCCAACTGGTTCGGACTGGGAACAAGAGAATTCCCTAATTGCCATCAGCTGTCTCTGAAGTTCAAGTGAAAGCACACAGACAAGAAATTACGAGAAATGCATGTCAGCACATCTTCAGATCAATGTACGGAACTTATAATTATTCTATCTCTGCCTCTGTGATTGTCATAGGAAAGAAGACGACAGAAAGATTGTAATGCTACTTAATTTGCTGATGCTCACGATTAAGATAAGGGACTTGAAATTTAACAGTCACTGACCGACAGAGATAAATGGAAGATCTGTAGAACATTAAGTCAACGCTACGTGGGCATATAGGGAACGAGAGATGAGTTTTACTTTTGGTGAACTTCAAGACAATACTAACTCATTTAAAGGTTGTGTGATTGTAGCCTGTATATATTTTCGATTTGTTTCCTTTCTTTATAGTTTAATTTTTCTATTATTTTAATTATCGTTTTGGCGGTGTGAAAGAGAAGACCTAACGGTCTTAACTACACCAGACCAAATAAATAAACAAAAACAAATAAATATTTAAATAAAAAACATTAGAACGTAAGGCACATGACGAAATGTTTTCTTTTCTGTGCCGGATCTACAGCTGTTTAAATTGAGTTAACTCTGGCACACATTTTAGCTAAGAAGTTCATTAATTTGTATAATTGACGTTACGTAAAAATTCATCTTTATGACTGAGGAAGATAATTTGTTTAGGTTGTCTAGAGTTGGGTTTCCGAGATGTCCGAAAATCGTAACAACCAGTTTAATTAAAAATAGAAGCAGGAAGCAAAACCCGGGCGACGCACAATGGTCTAGAATGCAAATTTAGCGGGACAAGCTAATAACTTTTCAGCTACCTAACAGGTTTTTATGAAATTTTACATAGTAGTTACAGGTAACATATATGTTTTGTATACAAGTTCTCGTTACGTTGGTATAAGGGGAACTACCCCTTGTAGGGGGGGCACAATTAGACAAAATTAGTACCTTTTGTCCTATCTGACAGATTTTTATGAAATTTTATACAGTAGTTACACTTAGTACATTTGTTTTGTGTACAAACTCTGTTTACGTTGGTATAAGTAGAAGTGCGTCTTACAGGGGGATCCATTTAGACAAAATTTGTAACTTTTCTTCTGTCTTAACAGATTTTTATAAAACTTTATACAGTAGTTACAGGTAGTAAACTTGTTTTGTATACAAGCTCTAATTCTCTGGATTGTTTTTGTTTCGACCTCATACTTGCTGTAATGGAAAAGCTTTCCTGGGCAGCCACGACTTTTTCCAGGGGTACGTTTTCTATAAATTTTAAATTACTATCACGATGAGAACCTAATTTAATAAGTAGTTCACTAAGCCAATGTCCATTTCGTTAAAATAGATTTATATTCTTTATCCTCTTGTTCTCCAACGATAAATTATCTTATGGGGGAAAATGTAACATTTTTAGGTACTATTGTATCTTTTGGGCACTCGGGAAGCTTATTTGATACATAATTAACAAGGTGTCATCTTGAATTCCCTGAATTGTACTTCGAAAGCAGATTCTGTTCACAGATATTTGAATAACTGCAACCGAGAAAAATTGCACTACGGCACCTCTAAAGAATAGTGCTCATAATTTATTACTTTCGCAAATCTGCGCACCTTAAGCCTTTATTTAAAATAGAGGTAAATATTGCAGAAAATGAAAAAAACAAATTATTTTGGGACGGAACCTTAGCAAAGTCTGCACTCAATGGTTATATTTATATTTTGTCCCGTGTCAATTCATGTTAATTTGATATGCTATAATAAAATTAAATGTAACTAAAACAAAGAGTGTTACATACCTAAAGAACTACTTGACATGTTGGTACTAAATATGAATGGAATCGACCACTTACAACAGAGTTACAGCACAAAGAAAACGGCAGACTCGCGGCGCTTGCTGAGTAAGAATGCTGGGTGGCGAAATGTGGTATGTTACCGGCTTCTTATCTCGCTCTGCAGCCACCTCAGCTGATTAAGATAATCAATTGAGTGTTACTCAGTTATATAGCAAAAATATTTTCAGGGTTATATTTCAATTTTTTACATGTAATTTTTCTACCTTTGTCCTCCTAAACATGGATTTTACACTACTGTGAGACGCCGGGTGATTTCAGCAAGTGATCTATAAAAACAAATCACTCCAAATTAACTAAAATCATTTATTCTTGATTTTTATGTTACGTAAGACATTCCCTAAGACATGTTAAATGTTATATGAAAAATTATTTTTAATTTTCGTTGAAATTTGGACCGCTTTACTATCTCTGGCCAGTTGACTACACAAGTAGAAGATTAAGAGTTAGGCTACTATAATGCTTTTCATGTGTCTTAGTTCATACGTCTCATCTTCTTCATGGCTACGATATTTTGTCTGAACGCATGTAATATTATTTTAACTTACAATAACTAACAGCGACTGAGTGTTAACATTAGGTAAGAACTATGCAATGTTGCTTAAAGCGTGAATGGCTCATTTTGTTCTGGGCGGCAAAAAAGCCGCGATCTCCATGAACTATATTAAGTCGCATAAAAATTACTATAGGTGTACTAAGGTGCATTTCCAAAAAAGCAGGGTTGTATAACTTCTTTTCGAACTACAGTATTGCTCACAATATCTAATACCAAATTCAATAAGAATGTTATATAAAACTTCTCTTCTAACCGAGTCATATGGTATTCCCAAGAAACTAGTTCAATTAATTAAAATGTGTCTTAGTGAAACGTACAGCACAGTCCGTATAGGTCACTTTCTGTCAGATGCGTTTCCAATTCACTGTGAGCTAAAGCAAGGGGATGCACTATCACCTTTACTTTTTAACTTTGCTCTAGAGTATGCCATTAGGAAATTCCAGGATAACAGAGAGGGTCTGAAATTGAACGGGTTACATCTATGCGGATGACTTGAATATGTTAGAAGAAAATCCACAAACGATTAGGGAAAACACAAGAATTTTAGTTGACGCAAGTAAAGAGATAGGTTTGGAAGTAAATCCCGAAAAGGCAAGGTATATGATTATGTCTCGTAACCAGAATATTGTACGAAATGGAAATATAAAAATTGGAGATTTATCCTTTGAAGATATGGAAAAATTCAAATACCTGGGAGCAACAGTAACAAATATAAATGTCACTAGGGAGGAAATTAAACACAGAATAAAAATGGGAAATGCTTGTTATTATTCGGTTGAGAAGCTTTTATCATCCAGTCTGCTGTTAAAAAATCTGAAAGTTAGGATTTATAAAACAGTTATATTATCGGTTGTTCTTTATGGTTGTGAAACTTGAACTCTCACGTTGGGAGAGGAACATAGGTTAAGGGTGTTTGAGAATAAGGTTCTTAGGAAAATATTTGGGGCTAAAAGAGATGAAGTTACAGGAGAATGGAGAAAGTTACACAACACAAAACTGCACGCATTGTATTCTTCACAGGACATAATTAGGAACATTAAATCCAGACGTTTGAGATGGGCAGGGCATGTAGCACGTATGGCCGAATCCAGAAATGCATATAGAGTGTTAGTTGGGAGGCCGGATGAAAAAAGACCTTTGAGGAGGCCGAGACGTAGATGGGTGCATAATATTAAAATGGATTTGAGGGAGGCGGGATATGATGATAGAGATTGGATTAATCTTGCTCAGGTTAGGGCGGGCTTATGTGAGGGCGGCAATGAAACTCCGGGTTCCTTAAAAGCCAGTAAGTAAGTAAGTAAGTAAGTAAGTAAGTAAGTAAGTAAGTAAGTGAGTGAGTAAGTAAGTAAGTAATATTAAAGAAATATTTATACATATATGGTACACGTAAAAAAAAATCTAACGAAATAAACAAAATAGAATACGAACACATTATCTTCACTATGAGTCCTGGACATCAGGTACGACATCGGAAAAGGCGTATTAAACTGAGAAATTCACACTGGCAATATTTCCTGCATTTGGAATGTAGAATAATGGAAGAGAAATGTACTGCATTGTCTAAAATGCATGTAATTATGGAACATGTGTTCTCTGTGGTATGGTTCAGTATAGTATGTTATGTGCATTAAGGCTCGTTATGTCGGCATTATACAAATGTCTAAAATTTTTGACAGAAGTGGTTTAAAACAATGTATTGTGTTACAACTTTAATAATCTTTCAACGTAAATTTTCTGCCAACCCTTAAAAGAGTGAATTAGGCACAATTCGCGTTTCATAACGGTTCAATTTCTTTAGTGTTAATGTTTATAGATTGCTTGGATTGTGATTTCAAACATTGACGGAATTAAAATTATTTATGAACAAATTAAGAAAACACAAAAATATTCGCCATTCTTTCACACTATTTCTATGTATTGTTATGCGTAATACGCAAACAGCTGTTTCTGATACACATTGAAATTTTAAAAATGTTTATACGAACTTTTTTACTCAAAAATAGCCAATAATCACCAACCCTAAAATACTGTATCTACTATTCTTCCTCAATCACCCCGTATATAATATATGCATTATATACTATAGGCTACTTTTTATATGAATTACTAAAACAGAATGGAAGTGCCTGCCACTCATCTGTATTGATCTTTTTTTTTCCATACTCACACTCACTGTTGACTGAAGTGCTTCTATTAAAGATAATTACTTTCAACTCTTCACGTTGTTCAGCACAGTGATAAAATTAAACGATATCAAAGTAAGAATTTAGCGCTTTTATTTCCACTGTGTTCATCCAAGTATATTATCTTTCTTTTTTCAAAGTAATTGCTATTAATTGCTACGAGAAAAAGAACTGGATACAAAGAAAATTGAAAAAGAGTTGTTATAAAGATCTTACGAAAGCACTTAAACCGCACACATTTCTGTCGTTTTCTTATTTAATTGAATAAAATCGTATTCTACTTCATGACAGTCATTTTCTACTATGATTTATAATATAAAATTTAAATGCGTTCAGTTTTTGTGGTAGTATTGTGTTTTGCGTCTTGTGACAAATACAGAAATTTTACATTAGGCCTACGATGTATAGTGGAGAGTGGGATAATTGTATGTACCTAACTTCCTGTTATAAATTCCGTAATAATTTTAATGTACCGCTGAAACTTTCCGAGGTAATAAAACTATTAAGTTCTAATAATATTTACAAGTTACAAAATGTATTAAATAAACAACACACTTTTCTATTGATGATATATGAAAACGTTGTGATGCGTACCATTACCCCACCAAGAGGAAAATGAGATGCCAGCAATTGGGGGGAGGGGTAGTAGTACGCAGATACAAAGGCAATTGGAATATGTATTAATAGGTACAGAATCAACATTTAGCAACAATATACAAAAATTAGAGAAAACTAACACTAAATTTTGTTTCATGTGGATTGGCAAAAGTCATAAATGAAATTTTGAGGAGTTTCAGCATCACTGCAATATGAGTGAACCCATCCTGAACACACGTCACAACGATATTAAAGTTCATTGTCTTTACCAAATTCACCACAAAATGGGCACTTATTCTTAGAGTCATTTTTTGTCACTGAATGTTGGAACCACTGCCTGCTGGATCACATCCTATGACTGCTAACACTGCCTACCCAATCAACGCTTATGCACGAATAGCCGCTAGCCAGGTAGTGACTTTGTATATACTGATCATGAGTAATTTTATGGCATCGCACATCCAAGGCGCAGGGCGTCTACCAAGTCGTCTGGTTTTCAAGGGTGCGTGTTTATCGTATAACTGAACTACTAGATCGTTAAATTTTTCGATTTTGTCGTCAATGTCTGGTAAACTCCACACTTCAGTTCAAGATATTCTAAGTGCGTCATTGATTAATTCATCATGTTCAATATACTTCAAGTCACGGTATGATGTGATGGGAGGTTTATATTTTGGACAGTAGAAAGAATATTCTAGGTAGATTATGTCGTAAGCTGAGATACCCGGCGCTAATACGAGTTGAGGATTAGTCGTGGCAATAATGTCAATGTAATGGGGTGGGGTGGCCAGTTTCTTTCCTCCTCCATTATATACATCGCCGATTAGTTACATATTACAGACTTCAGATGTATACAAACAATAATTTTTCTTCCTCTGACACATATCGCCAAGTGAGATATAGGCTACTGCCTGATAATAGATGTACATAACAGCCAGAACTTCAATCAAAGGCATGGTGTCTATTATGCTTTAGTAATCTACATAGATTATTATGAGTGTATTGATTTCGCTGATGATCAGGCAATGTTTAGCCAGTTAAAGATACTGCTGCACCAGTTGTATCTCTGTCTACTGCATCGACTGCTAATTTCAGTCTTTAAGATAAGGGTTCATAACTGTTGACTCGTAACTTTGAGATGACCATTCTTACACAGATCTTTAGAATATTTATAATCTTATCACTTTACTTTAGTATTCTTTTAGTTCTTCTAACTAAGTCTATTAAACAGTTTCGCGGCCACCGGCGTAGCTCGGTTGGTTAAGGCGCTTGCCTGCCGATCCGGAGTTGCTCTCTGGCGCTGGTTCGATTCCCGCTTGGGCTGGTTACCTGGTTGGGTTTTTCCGAGATTTTCCCCAAATTTCAGGCAATCTATATCTACGAATGAAGTGAGATAATATCGAATTTTATCTCAAAATTCATTGATATAAATACATACATTCTAAAGTAATTAATTTTTTCCAACAATAATATATTTTTTAAATAAGTTTTCATATAATCCAGAGTTTGAAAGATAGAGAGATTGGTTTTGCTGTAAAAAAAACTTCATTTTTCACAAGAATTTGGTCTCTGTATAAATATCAGGAGTTTTAACATAAGTATAACGACAAAAGTCAAACATCTCTTTGAAGGGGTTGCTTTAACCTTTGGTCTAAGCTGTAATGTATAATCTTACATAATATATCTTATAATTACATATAAAATAAGTTTAATGAAGAACAACACTTTCTAAACAGTCGTCGAATTGTTTGCAATGTTCCCTAGAAAATAGGCTACATAAAAACTGCATCTGAATTGTGAAGAAGAAGAATAAAACAGCAAGCAGACCCACTCGGTCACAGAATCACAATGTCTACATATATTTCCCTCTTTTCTATATTTAAAGTTGATCCGCAGACTGGTAATTTGAAACGTACGTACTCATATCTCCAAAATGCTATTAGTTGAACGATATACGGGTATTATTTTGAAGTCCGGCATGAAGTAAAGAATTTTTTTAGAGGAGCGAACGAGTGGTATTCATAAGTAAAAAGAAACAGATGAAGAAAGAACTTCAGAACTTTTAATTTGAAAGAAGTTGTGAAAATTAAAGTTTTACAATGACTATTACATTTTTACTACGCCATACTACTTTTGACCAATAAAACGGTACGAAAGGATGTGTTTCAACCAATCATGGCTGTTTATCGCTTCAATTTTATCACTTCCATAGCATTTGTTTGGTTTTACCATTTCCCTAGAATTTGTTTCTTTGTTTAACAACATTTAAAACTTCCAATTCTTTACGGTACTGTAAAACATAAATTGCGATCGTCATTTTTCCCCGCACTGATAGTCAACTGAAAATGGAGGCTCCAACGTTTTGTTGAATCAAAAGTTGTGAAACAGAATTTTAGTAAGTAAATTAATATCTATTTTATTGTATTAGAGTACTTTATTTCTTCTAATCTTTGTATATTTTCTTCTGTTTTTATCACCTCCCTATCATTTGTTTCTTTGATTGCCAACATTACAAAGTGTAAATTCTTTACGGTACTATAAAACATGCTTTGCGATCGTCATTTGTTTACTTCATAAATAGTCAACTGAAATTGGAGGCTTCGTTCAAACTTTTTGGTGAAGCTAACTTTAGTGAAATAGGATTTTACTAAGTACATTAATATTTTTTTTTTGTATTAAAGTACTTTATTTTTTCTAATCTTTATATACTTTCTTCTAATAATTGTGTAATAGTCAATTACATTCCACTCGAGTTTCGATTTTCTCTAGATAAATCAAAACCTCTAGTGAAATTACTGTTGATAAACAAATTATAATGCAATTAGGCCTAAATATTAAATACATATTAAGATAGAATAGTTCGATTCCTGGTCGGAGCAAGTTACCTAGTTGAGGTTTTTCCGGGGTTTTCCCTCAACCCAAAATGAGCAAATGCTAGGTAACTTCCGGTGCTCGACTCCGGACTCATTTCATCGGCATTATCACCTTCATCTCATTCAGACGCTAAATAATCTAAGATGTTGATAAAGTGTCGTAAAATAACCTACTAAAATAAAAATAAAAGATAGAATAGAGTATATGGATGAAGCAAAGGAAACTACACTGTCTAAATTAGTGTGGAATTATTACACCAACACGAAAGCAGGAAAAGAAACATGTTGAAAAATTTGCTACGAATTGTTTAAAAACAGACGGTTCGTCTTAATCAGTGAAGTATAGAAGAAGCATCCAATTCTGACAGGTCTAAGTTACGTTATCTGGCAGAGATGTTTAAATTCCTTACATCTAATAAAACGCTTTTCGGATATGAATTGTGCTTCTGTTGTTTAAAAGAATGTGTAAGTTATTCTGTGTTTGCGGGCTGGCGTTGACATATAGGAATAAACGTGAGCCACTATATTGTTAAAACACTTACTACGTTTCATAGTGTCTTTCTGGATAGCTCTTATTTCAACCCATCCTCTCACACTTCTGTCTTTATTTCTTCTTTCTTGGCGGTGTCTACAGTCATTTTTCTCCTCCTTTCTGGTCGTGCTGTGGAACTGAGCTCTTATTTTCAAGAGCAACGCCAAACGAAGCGGAGAAGAACAGACAACCGGAGCAACTCAACTCTTTTGTCTCCTGGTGATACGAACCCCCTCTATCTCTCCCCCTGTTCCTCTTTGTCTTCCTGTGAGAGAACGAGCGTGAGTGCAGGAACAACATTTACAGCCGAGTTCATTACCTCTATTCTCGACTGCAGCTTTTTTATTGCGTATGTTGTATTGCTGTTCCTCATTCTTGCCTGCTGCAGAACCATTTAATTGATTGAGTGATTGTATATATGCAGTCACATGTTTCACTGTGTTCATCTTTTCAAACGACATAATCACTTCAATTCAATGTAGAAGAAATAAAGTCATCAGAGTTTTAGAAAATTATAGAACAAAACAATGAAATGCTTCTAATTGGTCCAGAGATTAGGTGTAAAATATATTTTATGAACTACATTATTTATTTATTTATTTATTTATTTATTTATTTATTTATTTATTTATTTATAACAAAAGAAACACTTGACTCAAGTCATTATCTTACAATTGATGAAACAATGTACACTATGGTATAGAGCTCAACAAAACATAACAAAAGAATATAATATAAAACATAATGTATGTTACAGATTCTGTAGCTATAAGAGCTGTCGTGCTTTCCAGTTTCCCTCTCACTCTGATTCTTATTCGTGCATTATTAAAGAACAAAAGTATCGATGTGTCGGTAATTTCATTCCACTTTCTACCGATCAACTAATTAGTCTGTAAATTTCACGAATTAATCTATATTATTATTATTATTATTATTATTATTATTATTATTATTATTATTATTATTCGTAGTAGTAGTAGTAGTAGTAGTAGTAGTAGTAGTAGTAGTAGTAGCAGTAGTATTTCTGATTTTCTTATCTCTGCTGAGTTCATTGTCAGAATTTCTATTCAGCCACTGAGATTTTCACACAAAAATAAGGGAAGTATTTCATTGTGGAATTTCTGTAATACCTGTTATAACATTTCAAATAAAAAATATGTCGCTAATATAACTTTAAAAAGTTATGCTTTAAATAGTTTTTCTTATTCTTTCTGTAGCGGTTGAAATGATTGAAAGGACTGTAATTTCATTGTGTTTCAAAATTTTCTCAAATTTATTTTCTAACAATTCATAGCTCATAATTTTAAAGTTTCCTGTTTTCTTTGAGTTGGTGAGTTAACATTAGGACGAACAGCAACATTTCTCCATTAAGATAATGTTTCGTTTGTTGTAATCTACTTTCCTACCTATATATAGTTACTTGTTTCATCCTGTCGTGGACGAAGGTCGGGAGTTCATTTTGCGTCCACACTTTTTAAAAACAAATATTAAACTTGCAATAGCAACGTTTTTAAATTCATATTCTATTATTGTAGACATCACAAAACTTCAGATTTGATTAAAATTAATGAGGAAATTAAATTTTGAAAGTTATATAACGATATCCTACGAAAATTCCACGTAGACACAAAATAACCCTACCCTCTTATCTACCCACATTTTTAGATAACACATTTTTAACCAGGCAATATTATTCATGTAATTTTGCGGTTTTAAATTTAAATATCGACAACAATAATTTTGGTCCGTCATAAAATACCCGTTTTTATTATTGATTCCATCAGAAAAATATTTGATAATTCAGTTGCACTGTTTTTGTAGGGAGTGTCAGTTGTGTTATCATCTAACACTCTAACGCAGTGATCGTCAACTCGACTGATAACGGGCATGGGTGCTCAGCACTGCTTCCGTGCGGGGCAAGCTTGCATTACCTCGTGCTCGGCATTATACAACCCTATCTCCTGTTCAGTAGCGGCTCTTGGCAGAAGCTTGCTACAATGTTGAATAGAAGTAGTAGGCTATGTCTCAACAGTCGTCAGGAATTTCATTCACAGTTTCAAGAGTTGAACATATGATGTCAGATTTCAAGATTTTCATAGCCTAGTGTTGTGAAAAATAGTTCTTTTTCTGGAACTTTTCCAAGAGTTTCGTTTCCAAGAAAGTGCTAGTTTCAAAGAACAGTTCAGAAATAACAGCAAGCGTGTGACATAACGTAATAATCACCAAATTTTATTTGTTTCGGAACTAGTTCCGTTTTCAAAAATCTTAGACCATAATGCAATTCGAACCACGACAGCTGTTACAGTCAGGTGTAACAGTAATTTATAGAAACCAAAAAAACATTGCAATAATTTGATCATTCCTCCTGTTAAATAAGGGATATTACAACTACGTGATATTAGCTTCTATTGAAGCTTCTTAATTTATTTGTAATAAACATTGAGATTAGTTGGGCTACATTTGCACTGTTATTACCATAGTCATTCATTCATAGCGTTCTGCCCAAGGGCAGGTATTTCACTGCAAATCCAGCATTCTTCAATCTATTTTCTGCCTTCTTCTTAGTCTCCGCATATGATCCATATAATATTTTAATTTCGTCTATCATCTGATATCTTCTTTTGCCCCAAACTCTTCTCCTGTTCACCATTCCTCCCAGTGTATCCTTCAGAAGGCAGATGTTACAATATACAAGTTTTATAACACAATACAGTGCGGTATATAAATTTGTGTGATATTTTTCATTTTATATAGTAAACCAGTGACTATGAAATAGTAATAATAATAATAATAATAATAATAATAATAATAATAATAATAATAATAATAATAATAATAATAATAGGCACAATTCACAATTTGATTTTCTTTTCATTCTTATTGCTATATTAATAGCAAACAATGTAACTGAAGCTGATTGGAAAATCAGATTGATTATTTAATATTGAAACGCGGCCAGCAAATTCATTGTAGTACAAAATTTCGCTCTCCTTCCAACATACTTAATTCTGAAGAAACTACTGTACACCCAAGGAGAACATTTAGGCTGGAACTGTTATGGTCTCTGAGAGAGTATCTGGAGTGTTCCAGACAAGATAGTTGGACCGTACGTTACACAGTACTCCAGTTCCTATGAGAAAGATTCTGTCAGAAACTCCTACTGTTATTTTGGAACAGATTGTTCCGACCTATAGTTCTTTTTCTGGAACTGTTATTTTCTCGGAACTGTTTAGAAAGTACTGTTATGTTATTTTTCCCTCTATCTATCATAGACCCATCTACTGTGGATGTAGATTGTGCTCCTGCTTAGCTTCAGCTACAAATGACAGACTGATAGTGTGATAAAGAACTGAAGGTTATATACGTACTGTATAAAGGCAGGAAATAGTCTGTGTGATTTTTATTCACATTTTCCATTAGTCAGATTTCTCAGGCTTCAACAGCAGCTTTCGACAGACTGTGCATGTTCGGATCCACATACATATACGAACATTGCTTTCTTTAATGAAAATAAGTAAATCTCACCACAGAACTAGCTAATTCATCTGACTACAATCTACAAAATTTTCTCAGTTCATGTACTGTCCAGATCATAGTGTATAATATTGAGCAATCAGTACGCAATAAAGAGGCTAAAAAATCTCGTAAAATCAGCATTACAGAAGATCAGAAAATATTTTTACTAATTGTCATGCATTAACAAAATGAAAAGAAAAAGTAGAAATTTAAAATGCAGTATAGTATTTACTTTTATTCAGCTTTCATTTCATCCCTAACTTATGAACCAATTTCTTTCATACATGTAAATACCAGTATTAGGCATTCACATTACTTTAAGTTTAATTTGATCACTATGAGAAACATTTATTATCACGAAAAAGCAGCCACCATCGTAAGCCTCCGCTGTGCCCGCGGCAGCGAAACACGAGCGCAGCGGCCTTCAGAGCTGCCTGAGATGACGTCACAGGGCATCGAGTTGATGACCACTGCTCTAACGTATCCTGAAACAATGAATGGAAGACAGATAAATGGTATTGAGTAAAGAGAAGAGACATATAATACGTAGAGTGAAGGTGAAAATGTGAGTGAAAATGAACACAGTGTTAATGATATTGAAGAGGTAAACGATAATGTAGAATTAGATAAAACAGATGATATTGATATAACAAACGATTCCATTCATAATGTTTACCACAGAGATGTAACTGTAGTTACATACGTGGCAAAAAGTGGTAGATTGTAAATATATACATAATCTACCTCGCTTTATTCGAAGAACCAATGCAGATATAATTCACTGAAAACCTAAATTACTACCAGCAGGTAAATTAACTATTTCATGTAAATCCCTTTCAAAATTCATAGATGATGAAATATTATTGACAATAATTGTGACACTTTGCTGGATTATAATAGTTTATGTTTTCGAGAACTTGGGACATCAAGATAGTCTTATTACAGTACATGCATGAAGGTTATAGATTTCGCGATATTTTGAATATATAAGATTTTATGACAAACGTACTAAGGGAATTCGAAAAACAACATGACAAATTTGTTTGCTCCTTTGAGTGAAATATTCGAAGTAAATGCAAATTTTTCCAAAATTATATGTGCTGGCTAAAATACATATAGCACTATTGATGAAATGATTTCCCATTTTAAGAGAAATTGTCCTTTCAGGGATTATATGATAGAAAAGCCGGGAAAGCATGGGATCCTGATTTGAATGCTTGCTGATTACAAAGAAATGTACACATTTACAAGTAATAATATGGAAGTATATGCCCGTATACAAGAATGCACAACTTGTGAATACAGTAGACCTAAAGAAGTTATGAAACTGCTTGTAACCCCTATCAAAAATACTTGCCAAAATGTAACAACCGACCGTAATTAACGCCTGTTGACCTTGCTGAGAATGTCTACCTTGACTGTACAACTTACTTCAGTTGAAACCAAGCGAAATAACTGAAAATATATTCCAGAAGAACTCAAGTCGGTAAGAGAAAGCGTGGCGAGGTGAACTGCTTCACTTTGTTCTACTGAGGCGAGATGCAAGATGCATGGCAAGATGAACGGTGAGGTGCGTTACTCGGAGAGGCGAGATGAACAACTCCAACATGTTTTTACCCAGGTTTAATCTACTTTCAAAAGTGTGTTGAAAATATGAAACATGGTTTAAGCCATGGGTCAAATTGCAAGCAGTTTAAATTAAACGCAATTTCTAAGTGGCAACGCTGACAGGGCTAGTTTGCGTCCCCACTATGTTCAATGCAAGTGTTCCAATTATACTATGTTGAAAAGTGATGAAGTGTTTGTAGTGTTATTGTGCATATTCAGTTAATAAAACAATATATTATTAAGGTTACTTTTTTACTCTCCTTCGTATAATACATATAATGTAATTGTTACCAGCCTAAACTGGGTGTGGTAATAAATTATTTCCAATTTCGCAATTATGGAAAAAAATGCAATCGATGCACAGTGTGCAATAACGCAAATCTAGCTGGACAAAATTCATAACTTCTCTGCATTCCAACGGATTGTTATGAAACTTTGTACAGACCTTATAGATAGCATAGATTCTTTGCGTACAAACTCTGACTACGATTATGTAAGGAGAACTACCCCTTTATATTGGGGTGGTTTTACACAAAAATAGTAATTCTCTCCTATCTAACAGATTTTTATGAAAAATTGTACGGAATCTACAGATAGGATATATTGTTTGTGTATAAACTATATTTGCAGTTTCAAAAGAGGAAGCACCCTTTACACGGGGTGCATTTACACAAGATTAACTTCTCTCCTACATAACAGATTTTATGAAACTTTGTACAGGTGTTACAGATAGCATATATATTTTGTGTACAAATTCTGATTACATCTGTATGCTACCTGTAGGCGTAGTAGTTGTACAAAGTTGCTAAATAATATATTATATAGGAGAGACATTGTTAATTTTGTCTAAATGCATCACTTAAGTGATCGTGCTTCATTTAATTTAGGATGCTCCTTGTTATTATTATTATTATTATTATTATTATTATTATTATTACTACTACTATTATTATTATTATTTATCATTATTATTAATTATTATTTTTATTAGTTGTGTTTATTATTAATTGTCATCATTGAGTGTAATTAATTACCACCGCCACCGGGTATATACCTATTTGTAGTGTGAATAAATACATACATACTATAAAGAGGGAATTTCTCTTATAAAACATAATCAGACTTTGTAGGCAAAAAAAATTATTCCACCTGAAACTTCTGTATAAAATTTCATAAAAATCTGTTAGATAGGAGACAATTTATTATTTTTTTTAAATGCATCCCTAAAAGGAGTAGTTCCACTTATAGAACCGTAAATATAGTTTGTGCACAAAAATATATGCTACCTGTAACTTCCGTACAATGTATCACAAAAATCTTTTAGTTAGGAGAGAAGTTATTAATTCTGTCTAAATGCATCCACTATAAAGGGGTAGTTTTTTTGTGCAGACATAGAGTTTGTACACAAATCATATGTGCCACCTGTATGTCATGTACAAAGTTTCATAATAATGCGTTAGGCTGCAGAGAAGTTATTAATTTTGTCCTGCTAATGATTTGCATTCTGATTCACTGTGCGTTTGTTAAGGTTAGATAAAAATGTGTTCAATGTATTTTTAAACGGATATTCCATATCATGTGAATAATATTGTAGGCCCAAAACACTCTCACAATGATTAAAAACCTCCTTAGTCAATGATTCTTTTCTGCCGTTAAGCCAAATATGGAACAGTTACCGTACGCCCCACCACTGAAAAAAATTAATTACTGATAAATGCGCAAGAACGCGCAAACTTTAAAACAAGGATTCAACGCTCTAAATGATGCTATATTAAATGGTAAAAGTACTGTTGTAACCGGACGTGACCGGCTATACTAAAACTCACATTATATTTGGAGAAATTTAAAAATATAAGATTTTCAATTGTAATATTGAAACCCTACTGTAAGAAGAAAAATACTTTATAAACTTGTAATTGAAGTTACATTAGTAAGACCGTATATATATATGAACCAATTCCATGTTTCAGAACACAATAAATCACTAACAATTGGCTCTTTTTAATCCACATAGTAAGTCTCTGTCTCTACGACTAAATCGGAGCTAGAAGTGTTAGGAAGAACTCAAAGTTTATACCCTTCTAAATATAGTTTACCGCTGATAAATCAGTAAAAGCTATTACTCCACAACATTCTTCAGATATTAAAGAACACGAATTCATATTCATCTGTGCATAACTAAACAAGTCGAAATTTGATTTTTGTCCACCTAGCTCGGGAAAATTGCACACTGTGCGATGTGCTAATAACGTAATAATAAGACAACAATAATCTTAATATATAAAATTGAATGTGGGTATGTATGTATATATGTATGTGTGTATGTTCCCTATACAAATCTATACTCTTTGACCGATATGTACCAAAGTTTGCACATTTAACCTTCATAACCAGGAGAAGAACATAGGCTATATTAAAATTGTACAAATGGACCATAAATTGATTAAAAATAAAAAATATAAATAAATACGATTAAACATTCTTGTATAATATTAAAATGCATCATCTATAGTCAATTGTTTTTATTATTGTCTGTTGTATTCAATATCGACTTTCATGAGGCCATGGAAATTATAACACAAACATTGTTGATACGTCTCATGAAGACCAGAATCTACACAATTCATACAATAAATATCTTTGCACAGTTCAGGACGTACAGTAGGCCTACTTAACAAAAGTTACGACCATGAGCAAATTTCATATAATTATTTCCTGGTCCTATATTTTTGTTTCTATTTTCCTCATGAATATTTTGTCAATTATGTGGACTGTGAGACATCTATCGACGCAAAGAAAGTAACATTATGACATTTAGTTTTCGAGTTATGATTTTAATGAAATATTTTGTTACTGTAAAAAATGCTACATTTATAATGACGGAAAAATTTATTCATGCT
Organism: Periplaneta americana; assembly: GCF_040183065.1. Taxonomy (NCBI): domain Eukaryota; kingdom Metazoa; phylum Arthropoda; class Insecta; order Blattodea; family Blattidae; genus Periplaneta; species Periplaneta americana. Next base: position 98,966,642 of record NC_091123.1, read on the forward strand.
AAACCAATATGTTTATTGTAGTGATTTTTTTTCAAGCAATTTGAGAAGTGTGAGAACACATTGGCACCAGAAAGAAAAATTTTTTAAATTTTATTTTCGTTTTATAATTGTTTGCATATTTTTCCAAAATAAGGTAATAATAGTAGAAATAACGTTAAGTAAAGACCAAAGAGTTTGTAATACTTACTAGAGACACATACCCGTGAGTGGCAGGCAAGAAAAATGTCACAAATTAAATCTGCTAGCATCCGCCATTAAAGGGAGTGTTTGCGGCGCGAAATTCGAAAATAGTACCACAATACATTGATGTAGTTTGGTGATAGACACTGTTTTAAACATCTTTTACAAAGGATGAGTCGTGATGAAATAAACATGAAAGGCAGAGGAGCGCTATATTCATTAAAGTATTATAATGATTCATCTTTGGCGATATTCTAAAAAATAAATTAAATCACCCATATACACTCGGGATAAGTACGTGAAATATTGAATAATGGCAATGTCAACATTAATTTTCAGTATTACTGGTATTGTTTTAAAGACATAATAATGGATATTTACTGTAATATTTAAAATGATCTATATTTCAGTCCTTTCATGCAAAGGAAGAGGAAGGTATATGGGGCTTAGAAAATATTTAGTGGCGAAATATGAGATCATAAAAATTCTGGAAACTGATTTAAAATATAATGAGAATAAATTTTATCACAAAACAATCTATTCATTGTGTAGTTTATGACCACCAAGTTAGAGGTCAGTACAGACTTTTTAATACAATTAGTAGCGGTAATAGTAGGCCTAGGAGTAGTGGTAATAGTAGGCCTAGTTGTAGTGGTAATAGTAGCCTAGGCCTAGTAGTAGTAGTAATAATAGACCTAGTAGTGGTGATAATAGTAGGCCTAGTAGTAGTAGTAGTAGTAGTAGTAATAGACCTAGTAGCAGTGGTAATAATAGGCCTAGTAGTAGTGGTAATAGTAGGCGTAGTAGTAGTGGTAATAGTAGGCGTAGTAGTAGTGGTAATAGTAGGCCTAGTAGTAGTGGTAATAGTAGGCGTAGTAGTAGTGATAATAGTAGGTCTAGTTTTGTGGCAATAGTGGGCCTACTGGTAGTGGTAACAGTAGGCCTAGTAGTAGTGGTAATAATAGACCTAGTAGTAGTGGTAATAATAGACCTAGTAGTAGTGGTAATAGTAGGCCTAGTATTAGTGGTAGTAGCATAACATAAGCTTAGTTTTTGTGGTAGGCCTAGTAGTAGTGGTAATATAGGCTAATAGTAGTGGTAATAGTAGGCTAGTTTTGGTGGTATTAGTAGGCGTAGTAGTAGTGATACCTAGTTAGTAGTAGTGGTAATAATAGACCTAGTAGTAGTGGTAATAGTAGGCCTAGTAGTTGTGGTCATAGTAGACCTAATAGTGGTGGTAATAATAGGCCTAGCTAGGTCATTAGCTATATTTTCACTAATTTTTTTGCATTTAATACAACCAATACTGTACAAAACGAAAATTACATGATTAATTCATTTATTGTGAAACAAAACTGTTTTAGACAGATATAGTCTGAGGATTTTCTTATGCACTCTGTTATTATAATCCACTGTAATGTGATAGCACCTAACCCTTACATACATTGTTGAAATCAACCTTATAAACCTGATTAATGTGTTTCCGGAAAAACTTTATCCAAGAAATATTCCGGCATTCTGTAAACACATTCAAAGAAGGAACTGCATTTGGAACATTCTTCCAAATATTAAGATATGCATGCTTTCCTTTGCATCCTACAATAGTAGCTATGTTCGAACAATTATTTGCGGCGCAGTATTTCACCATTTTCTTATTATTTCCCTTCAAGTGTACTTATATTTATTCGTACTCCTTAATAAGCATGAACTGCTCGCACTCCTGGCGAAGCATCAACTCCCTTTAATGGCGGCCGAACAGCGGTTCAATTTTGTACGCGAAACTAGCGCTGTTGGTGTCTCTAGTTATATATTACAAACTCTTTGGTAAAGGCATTCATAGCTTCAATGTGGAATGAGCTAACGTACCCGGACCTACGCCAATCGAAAGTACGTTTCGCGCTCAGTAGATGGCAAATAGTTACATTTTTCAGTTTAACTTCCGTTCACGTGAGGAATCGCCATTTTGCACAGTTTTTTTTATACAAGAAAGTGGTGTTACTGGAATTGTGAATATGGGTAAAAAAGTGTACCTGAAGCTTTGAAATGGCAAATAATAGGTATGAGGAGGTGCGGTAGGACTCACAGAGAAATTGCAGCACAATTGGCAGTAAGTAAAACCTGTGTGACAAACACAATAAAAAAATGTGATGAGGAAGGTGCAGTGACTGATAAACAGCGTAGTGGCCGGCCCAGGGCAACCTCTGTCGCGATGACAGGCAGATTTCCAGGATCCCAAAAATGAACCGTAAGGCTTCTATTCGTGCAATAAAAAGAGAATTTGAAGATTCCACACAAATCAAGTGTCAACAATGACAATTTTTCGTCGGCTTAGGGAATTTGGAATGTATTCTTACATGCCGATTTTAAAACCACTGTTGAGCACTACAAATAAGCAGAACAGAAAAATTTGGTGCCGAAGTAAGAGAAACTGGTACATGGAACATTGGGGGAAGGTTCTGTTTAGCGATGAATCGCGTTTCCAGCTCTACAGTTCCCGAAAAGTCAGGGTTCGAAGGACTCCAACAGAGAAATTTCTCCCTGACTGTCTCGTACCAGCTGTTCAAGGAGGAGGAGGCGCGGTTATGATATGGGGTTGCATGTCAGCTGCAGGCACTGGAATACTGAGATTCATTCAGGGTACAATGAATTCTGAAGAATACACCACTACGATGAGAGAGAACATGCTACCATCCGCCCAGATGCTTCACAATGGATATTTTGTCTACCAGCAGGACAACGCAACCTATCACAAATCTGCAGCAACAATGCAATGGTTTGAAAATGAAGGCATCTCATTGTTGCAGTGGCCAGCGAGGAGCCCGGATTTAAATCCAATCGAAAATCTGTGGAACATCATAGGTGTTCGTGTAGCAGATCGCCAGCCGAGGAACGTCCAAGAACTTCGGGAAATAATTTCTGAAGTATGGAACGAAATTACGCCCCAGGAATGCAGGAAATTGATTCTGGGTATGCGTAAGCGTATTACACTGTGTTTGAAGGAAAAGGGTGGTCCCATTGACTACTGAACATACAACTTTTAGTGAACAATAAGTGAAAATTTGACTTTAATAATTAAAATAAAATTATTTTGATATTATTATTCATTTTAATTAAAGAATGTGAAAATGTGTCGGGTTGTGTCTCATGATTAAAAGAGGCTCCAGTGATTATTATAGACTCTATTTTCATTGACTATTGAAATGGAAAAACGATTTTATTTAATTTTATTTCCAACTTGATTTTCAAATTTTACCTCCAGGTGTACTCATTATGTAGAAGTCTTTAGATACGCCCTTTTACTATAGATAAACGAAAAAATCGCTCAGAAGTAGTAAACTATAATACTATGCATACTACAAAATGATTTTTGTAGTGAAAGTGTACAAATATGTTTATATATATATTACAATTAAATGTATCTGATAGGTGGTCTTAAACTTTTGTTAAGTACTGTATTATGAATTTCGGGATGCAGTTTTAGATAGTGAGCAGGCTGTGTTTTATAACTGAATTCTTATATTTTTTGGAACCACAAGAATTGCTACTACATAATTAAATACTTAATATTGAATCACCAATAGTATTATTACGAAATATTGACCCACCAAAATTATGTAATGGGACAAGAATTGATGTGAAAAAACTCATGCAAATCGTAATAGATATGACAATATTAAATGGCAAACCGAAAGATGATGATGTTTTCATCCCACGCATTCCTACGATACACACTAACATGCCTTTTGATTTTAAGTAACTTCAATTTCAGTGCCACTAGAATTATTAATGGTCATATTAAAATTAAGCTCAAGGACAGTCGCTCAAAGTTGCAGATATTAGCTTAAAAACTGCGTGTTTTCCACATTCTCACCTATATTTTATACAAAACAATGGAAAAATAAAATAATATTTTACACATAGGCCTATCAAAAAGCAATTCAATGATACTTTTATCATGTTGCTAACGTAATATGTAAATGTACGAAAGCCGACTGAAAATAACACTGTATTAATTCTAAAATATACGTTTCTCAAAATACAGGCTGTATTTATATATGTGCCCTGTATTGATGTTTATGCCCGAAAATGTGTTACTGCGAAATTCTATCTGTATAATCATGTTGTCAATGTAGTTGTGGAAATAACGATTATTCAATTTCTGAAATACCGGTATACGTCTCTCAGAATATTAGTTTTTATGTTAAAAATGACTTACTGCGAGTTTATATTCTGTATATAAATAAGAATTAATATACTGTAATTAATATTATCTATTTGTGAGATAATTATAATTTCTCAAGTCATATAAAAAACTATGTATGATATAAACAGGCGTACAGCGGTCAAGAGGTAAAAAAATCTCTCAATATAAATTAAATTATATGTGTATATATTGATTCTTTGATACAACCGATAGAGAGATAAATTTCGGCTCACGATGACATCCCAACGAGTTCAGACTGGGAACAAGGGAATTTTCTGTTTATCGTCAGCTCTCTCTGAAATTAAGTCAAAGCACATATAGACATAAAATTACGTGAAATGCACAGCTTCAGATGAATGTACAGATCTTATAATTATTTTATCTGAGCCTCATAAATTGTTTTTACAGACAAGTCATTAACCATTCTAAATAATTGTAATTGCAATAGAGGAAGCTGAAATGTACCGTACTCGTAATCGATATTCAGGGCTGAGAGAACATTTCTTAATGAGGAAATATATTACATTTTCGCTTTGTGGGTGTCTGTTGTTGGAAAGCCCAAGTTTCGCATCTTGTCCTGCTGTACCATGTAAAAGTGCTGAGTAGTCTTGGTAGAAACTTTTGCCATATTAAGCTGCCGGAAGTTTCTTTCATTACAGGCTAGGTAGTAGAAGCTTTTAGTAGCAATAAAGGCAGAGAAATGGAACTAGGTCACGTTATTTTTGGAATTTCTTTAAATATATCACCCATCATTAGAAATGAACATTCTCTTCTTTGTATTATATGCTCCCCTTATTGTGGTTGTTCATCATCCTAGTCTTATGACGGCGTATGTAATTACCTCCGTAAATAATAGCAGAGTTACTGAACTTCAGTTCATGATATGGTCGAGAAATATTTCGCCATTTTTTATTTACGATAAACTTCCTTTAGAAAGAACACTACGAACAATAGAAGGAAATGAAGTGGATATAAACATGTCAATCTACTTGTTAGAATGGAAAGGATTTTTTTTAATTATTGCAATTCTGAAGATAATCTGAATTATGGTAATCAGCCGATCAATAGAATTTCCAAATTAATGTCTTCATGGTAATTTCCTGATTTTAAGAAAAAGAATGTAGGCCTACAGTGTGATACAGAAGTCAAATGACAAATGGTAAACATTATTAAAACTGAAATAATTATTGTACAAAGTAACATAATCACGTGTTCTCTCCAAGATGTCCTTAATCTGAGTGACCTTTGCATTTGTTCTGTTAGGTTGGTAGTATATAATCCCCTTTTGTATCGCTATAAGTCTCGTGAAATACGAGGAATATGCAAAATTAATACAGTAAATTAATTAAATTGAAGTAGGCCATGGTACGATAAACAACAATGTTACAGTCAGTGTGTGTTTTGTTTCGTTTATTGTTTGAAGGTATTGAGTTATTATTGTGAGTTCAGTAAGATCCGAAGAAGATGACATTATTGTTTATTTTTTAGATCTTGATATTGATATTCATTGAAAGTTTAAGAGCTCATATTGACTCCTGAACAGCGAGTGGAGCTAGTAGGCCTACTGTCCTGTGGGGACAAGCACAGCTCAACAGGAGAAGCTGCAGACAAGTTTCATCGTCGTCATCCTGGAATTCCAAAACCATCATACCAAAATGTAACCAAATTATTTCATAAATTTAAAACAACTTTCAGTGTACTCGACAAGAAACTAATAAAATTGGTCGTCCCAAATCTACTACTGACGGACAGCATTCAATAGACGTGATTGCGAAGTGACGGCCAGGTCAGTGCGCTATGTGGCTCGAGAAAGTGGTATCTGTTGGCAGAATATTGAAATCTGCACGTTTTCACCTCTACAAAATGCAAGAAGAGGTTCCACTCAAGAGGCGAACATATTGCATATGGATTACACAGCCTTTGGGTACTGATCGATCCTTCCTTCAAGGTGTTCTGTTCAGTGACGAATGCTTATTATTTCTGGGTGGTCACGCTCATACACAAAATGCTCGATACTGGTCCAAAGAAAACCCAAGATGGATGAGTGGAGCTAACAACCCTGGTGCTCCCAAAGTTACGGTGTGGTGTGGAATACTAGGTGATATGATTGTGGAGTTCCTGTATGATTTGCCACTTAAACAAATAAGAATGTGGCCTCAACAAGATGGAGCCACGGCTCTAACAGTTCGCCAGAAACTAAATGAGATGTTTTGTGTACACTGGGTTGGACGAGGTGGACCTGTCATGGTCTCCACGGTTACCAGACTTCACACCCCTTAATATATTTCTGAGGTGATTTGTGAAACAGCACTTTTTCAGACAGAGCCTACATATATATCTGACTTCAAACGAAGGAACACTTACATTATCCGGCACATTCCACATGCAATACTTTTAAGTGTGACACAAGAATGTTAGGATCGAATGGGACACTGTCTTCAAGTAAATGAAGCACATTTTGAACATTTGCGGCAGTGAACATACTGTATACAATTTTATTTCCAATTAATGTTTCCCATTTGTCCATTGATTTCTGTGTCACACGGCAATATATAAAGATATATAGCCACCGGCGTGGCTCAGTCGGTTAAGGCACTTGCCTGCCGGTCTGAAGTTACGTTCGGGCGCGGGTTCGATTCCCGCTTGGGTTGATTACCTGGTTGGGTTTTTTCCGAGGTTTTCCCCAACCGTAATGTGAATGCAAGGTAATCTACGGCGAATCCTCGACCTCATCTCGCCAAATACCATCTCGCTATCAGCAATCTCATCGATGCTAAATAACCTAGTAGTTGATACAGTGTCGTTAAATAACCAACTAAAATAAAAATAAAGATATATAATTTTCCATTCTCTTAAGCATTTCGTGACTAGATTAAACAATGTTGAAATGTTATAATGAACAAAATATCAAGTCATCGGCTTAGAGTGTAAACTTACTAACCGCCAAAAAGAAAATTTTACAAGTTAAGCAAAAAGCTGAGTTTAAATTAACTCTGAGACTTTAGGACGAAATCTAAAGTGCAAGTACAAATGCTACCTGCACTTTGGATTTGGTCTTAAAGTTTCAGAGTTAATTTAAACTTAACTTTTTGCTTCCCTTGTAAAAGTTTCTTTTTGGCGGTTAGCAGGCTTACACTCTAAGCCGACGAAGTACGGAATTAGTAACTGCATATTAAAGAAGGAATTTTGTTATACAGGATGATTAAAGAGGAATATTTTTTCGAGAGGTGATACTATGGACTATTCTGAGTGAAAATGGTCCTATAAACATGTGCCCAATTTGAAACGGGTTTGAAAGTACAGCTGTTTGATTGACAATTACAAATCTTAAAATATGATAGATGAATTGAAAACGTCTACGTATGTATCGCTCTTCTGAGATAGTCTGAGGAAAACACCATTCATGATGGGTACAGGGAAACAGCTGTTTGGAGTTCCTTTGGCTACAAGGATGGACATGTTCTTCCAGCATAACGGAGCCCCTGTTCAATTTAGACGTCAGATGACACACCATCTAATTTTCACATTCCCCGCAAGATGGATCGGCCGCGGTGATCGCATACATTTTCCACCAAGTTCCCCAGACCTTACTCCTGTCTATTTTTCTCTGTGGGAGTGGATAAATGGCTAAATGTACAAAAACAATAAGTGTAACATTGAAATAGGTGCATCTCCGCACACATTAAAATTTGGAAACTTGTTTACATGGATTTTTTTTATTCCGAATAGTCCCCATTGCCACCCCTAAAATAAATTATTAGAAGCATTTTTCGGTTTAGTTATGAAAGAAAATGCCTGATGTTTGTACACTGGCTTAATGCACAGTTACTTATTTCATGTAGATTATGTATGTGCACTTGAGGAAATAATTTTGATTTGATAGAAATTTCAGCTCTTAAAGTATATGTTGCAAGTAAATGTCTGGAATTTTTTGATCTCATACCAGAAAGGTACGTAGTGGAATATATAATGACCACAACATTGGTTATTCAACTAATACAGCATAGTAAATCAAGGTAAAAGGAAAATCTAGGTTTGTATCATTAGTGACAATAGAGCAGATATTGAATTCCACGCAACGTGTAAGCCATGCTTCACATCATCAACGTCGTCGTCGTCATCATCATCATCATCATCATCATCATCATCATCATCATCATCATAATCATCCTTAACATCGAGTCATACATATTGAGTTAGATCAATTAAAATTCTCCATGCATTCTACGCTGAAATTATTTCTGTTTACCATGTTCTTCGCCAATACGCAAAATAATGTTCTCATCCTCCATTCTTTTATGACGTCACGTCTCCTACCTTCTTCCTATCCTCCCTTGATGTCCGTATTAAGATTCCATTGTTGGACTTGAAATCTACTTCACCTACTCCACCCTATCATATGTATGTACAGTTTTGGTGCATAGTAATAGGATCTTGAGGTTTATTTGTGATTTACTTCTTTTTCCCTTTCAACTAGGTAAGGATTACATAGACTTATAGTTATTTATGTTATTTTATTGTCAGTGAACTGCATTATTTATTTTACCGGGTTGATGTGATTACTTAGTCACTCATTCATATGTCGAAGTTGTTCATGTTATCAGCTGTAGTTACAAATATCATTTGTTTGCTTGTGTCAAATGCATGTAAGATTCATTATAGCGTACATGTGACGGTTACACTTTTTATGATATTTTACTATAAAATTTATTCAAGCTAATTATCACTCTATTACTGTATTATGTATACTTTCAAAACCAATTAAATTTCTTCATTTATTATACACCGCATTCAGCAGAAACTATTCCAATTGTTTGTAGCGACCTGGGCATGAAAAACAGAGCTGTTAGTAGCTTTCGGAGCCATTAGAGCACTTCTCCTTACTGCGAGATTTCACGCGTAATCACGGTGTGAAATGGATACCGAAAGGCGCTTAGTCACGCCAGTCAATTTCGTTTAAATTCTGTTAGAGACTTGACTTCTGTGTTAAAATTGTTATCGTTGTGCGTAAATTATTTGTTCATTGTTACAGGCGTCCGAGAAGGAAAACTCAGTGCGCAGAAACCAGCGGACGTGACTGTCTCGCTCAGATGATGTAAGCTCCAGTTCCCAGCATGCTCTCACGCATACTGCGGGGGGGGGGGGTAAGAGGGGTATAGCATGCGCGCCGCGAGGAGTCCGAGCTGAGTTTTCCATGTAGGATACCTATAGTTATGTCACAACATAATTATAATTTATGAAGAACAAAGAGATTTTATGTATGACACTTAATAAAAACGATATCGTGCAGAATAGTAGTAAGGAAATTCGCAATACAATATCCTGGTAGGCCTAATCCTGTTCCATGTGAAGTAACTATTCATGAATTTGTTAATAGCTGCGACAAACAAGTCTCTTAACGACAAAAAACCTGTTACCAGACGCAGAGATTTTAAGGAAAGAGAATTAGATGAAATAGTTGAACCACTGAAACATACTCAAAAAAATTCTCCTTCGTAATGTTCAGGGTACAGGCATCTCAAAATCCTTTACAGGAATAGCTACTAAACTGTTTTATTATAATATGTGTGTACATATTCAGTGTCTAGCCACTTACGTGATTCGGGTTCCTCATATTACGGATATAATGGCAGGACTGTGACCCATTTTGAAGTCGCACACCACTTCGGCGGGCAACATTACGCATGATATGTATCTGTGGAGAGTATGTTGTGTAGTAGAGCAGTGTATGTGTAAGTGTAGTGTAGAGAATGGGTGAGTATGACGATCAAGATTAGGAAGGGCGAAGGAGAAACCCGGTGCAGGCACGTAGTCTGAAATCATTCACTCGAAACTTATTTACGGCAGTATTAAATAATTTTTATACTATTAAATTCAAAGTTGTTATATCAGTATGTGATGAATAAAGAGCTGTATCGACTGAAATCTACAGATTCGCAACTCACATCTTCATGGATGAACAAAGGCATACTAGTACTGTAGACATTCGATTCTTCAAAGTAGAAGTCCGTGATTCTGACCATAACTTGGTAATAGGAAAATTAGGAGAAAGACTATCAGTAATCAAGCGAGTAGAGCAACAAGATAATGTTCGGAGATTAAACATTCGAAATTAAAAGACGAGAAAACTAAGCAACATTATAAGGTATCTTAAAAGTATTTATTTCAGTCACTGACTTCACAGTATATGTTTAAGGTGCTACACCTTTGCATTACATATTTAAAAGACGTATGAACGTTTTCGTTGGTCTACGCCAACATCATCAGATACGAAGTACATTTCGGCAATATCAGTGCTCTCTACATAATATCTACAAATACAAAACATATTTAGTGGCATGCAAAATGAGAATTAGGTATTGTGTTTTGTTGGAGACATCTTTGATTGAACCAAATATTGGCTTTTGAGAGTACTGATATTGCTGAAATGTACTTCGTATCTGATGATGTTGGCGTAGACCAACGAAAACGTTCATACGTCTTTTAAATATGTAATGTAAAGGTGTAGCACCTTAAACATATACTGTGAAGTCAGTGACTGAAATAAATACTTTTAAGATACAATATAGACTTCTCTGAAAATTAAAAATGAATTGAAAAAAAAAATACATTGTAAGGGCTAAATTTAAAATAGGTTTAGAAACTTCCGACGAAGTTGAGGTGGAATTAGATTGTAATAACGTGTAGGATAATACCAGAGATAACATCAAAATTTCAGTGAGCAGTGGATAGACTATTATGATACTAAGGAAGAGAAACCGTGGTTTGATGAAATGGTAGTAGCACGAAGGAACAGGCAAAATTGAAATTCTTACAGAATTCAGTCCAGGTGAATAGAGACATCTATTTCAATGAAAGACGGGAAGCAAGTCGTACACTTAGGAACAAAAAGAGAGATTACTTGAGGGAAAAACTTAATTAGTTAGAAACAAATAGTGTGAATTAAAACATAAGAGACTTATACAAGGCATAAAGGAATTTAAGAGAGAATATCAGACAAGAGTATAAGTGCTCAACGTGAGCTCATTCCAAATACAAACTGCTGAGCCATTTATACCCGAATTCACACTTTCTGAAGTCAAATTTTGCAATAGAAAATCTGAAAATGTACAAGTCCTCAACTATCGATAAAATTCCAGCAGAATTAATACAAGAGAGTAAAAGCGTATTATTTAGTGAAATTTATAATATTTTACAGCTGTCAAAAGAAAAAGTGGCCGCTCTCCAGAAACTAAGTACCCTTCGGGTATCTCCCCTACAATTCGGAGACAGGCAATGTTACATGGTGTTGGACCACGTTGCCTGATATCTACAGTTATAATGAAAGCGTTTTCCGTGTTAATGTTGTAACGTAATTGTAGCGTTTCGAGCTGGTATTAGTGAGATCGTGAGTTCGAACACAACGTCATGCTTTTTGATTGTTTTTTTTTTATTTTTTAAGAGTGAGAGAGAAAATATAATTACTCGTATCTCTTTTATGATTGTTTTAGTAATTAATATCAGGTGTATGAATTTATTACGACACGACTTTATCATTATTTATTACGACATTATGACTGCAAATGGAAAGAAAGAAAGATTATTTTCTCAAAAAAATTGTTTTTCGTCGCTTAAACAAAACAAACTTACTGGCGTCTGTATTAGAAAATTCAAACAGTTAAAAGTACAAAAACAAAACAAAAACAAAAACAAAAAAAAAAACAAAACAAAAGTCCACGATTCAATATATTGCCCATCTTTCTCCCATCTCGATCACATCTTGCAGTCGAATGGAGATGGGATCGACTAGAATTTTCAGTTCTCAGTCTCGACATTTTAGGCATCCTGGACGAGGTTCCCGAAATCATTGGTGAGGAATTGGGACAATTCTTGCACATATGCTTCTTTACTTGTGCCCCGTAGCTCTGTCGGAAGAACGTCGGTATTTAGATGTAAATGTCTCATGTTCAAATATTCGTCACGCCTTTTCATTTTATTGTGTTACATGATAGTATGATGTAATAATATAAGAAGAAAAAAGTTACACTAGTATTATGCAATTATATTGTTACAAATCTAACATTAAATTTATATTACTTATATCGCCGAAGAACGATAACAGAATATAAATGATAAATTAATATTATTTATATCACTAAAGAACGATAAAAGAATATAAAAGATAACTTGAATATTACATATACCGCTAGAGAACGATAACAAAATAAAGTGATAACTTGAATTTTATTTATAACGCTAAATAACTATAAGAGAATATAAATGAACTCTTGAATATTGCTTATAACGCTAAAGAACGGTAACAGCATATAAATGATAACTTTAATATAATTTATAATGCTACAGAACGATAACAGCATATAAATGATAACTTAAATACTGCTTATAAATCTAAAGAACGATAACAAAATAAAATGATAACTTGAATATTATTTATAACGCTAGAGAATGATAACAGAATATAAATGATAACTTCAGTATTATTTATATGACTAAAGAAAAATAACAAAATAAAATTATAACTTGAATGTTATTTATAATGCTTAAGAACGATAATAGAATATAAATGATAACTTGAATATTATTTATAACTCTGAAGGACGGTAATAGAGTATAAATGATAACTTGAATATTATTTATATCGCTAAAGAACGATTCATTCATTCATTTAATGTTCTGGCCAAGGGCAGGTCTTTCACTGCAAACCTAGCTTTCTCCAATCTTTCCTATTTTCTGCCTTCCCGTTTCGTTTCCTTAAAAACGATAACAAAATAAAATGATACTTTGAATATTATTTATAACGCTGAACAACGATAACAGAATATAAATGACAGCTTGAATATTATTTATATCGCTAAAGAACGATAACAGAACATAAATGATAATTTGAATATTATTTATAAATCTGGAGAACGACAACAGAATATAAATGACAACTTGAATATTATTTATATCGCTAAAACGGTAACAGAATATAAATGACAACTTTAATATTATTTACATTGTTTAAGAACGTTAATAAAATAAAATGGTAAGTTGCACAACACTCGAGCTCACAACTTACGAATCATTAAGCGAACACATTACCGCTCCTCTACGAGTCACATATGAATTACTACTACGTAAACATCTTAGTTCCGAAACTGCTTCTTTAAGCGCAAGCATTATATAACATCACCGTTATTTGAAGTGGACTTAGAAAATATTCGCTGTTCACGAGTTTTCTTTTGACAGCTGTACTTGCTATTTGGAAAAAGGAAATTTTACCAAAACAGTGGAAGGAAGAGTCCATAATAATTATTGTACCTATATTTAAGAAAGAGGAAAAGACTAACTGTATTAACTTTAGAGGAATATCTCTTTTATTAATGTTGTCCAATATTCTTTTGAGAAGATTAACTCCAAATGTAGATGAAATTATTGGGAATCATGAATATGGTATCAGGCATCGTAGTTCTATTATTGATAAGATTTTTTTGTATTCTACGGATATTAAATGTTATGTTTTATTTAACGACGCTCGCAACTGCAGAGGTTATATCAGCTTCGCCGAATGTGCCGGAATTTTGTCCCGCAGGAGTTCTTTTACATGCCAGTAAATCTATTGACATGAGCCTGTCGCATTTAAGCACACAAATGCCATCCACCTGGCCCGGGATCGAACCCGCAACCTTGGGCGTAGAAGGCCAGCGCTATACCAACTCGCCAACTAGGTCGACTCTACGGAGATTGGAGAAATGATGGGAGTATAAGGGCGCAGTACATTAGTTATTTAAATATTTAAAAAAGGGCATATGACTCGGTTAAGAGAGAAGTTTTATATAATATTCTTATAGAATTTGCTATTCGCAAGAAGCTAGTTCGATTAATTAAAATATGTCTCACTGAAACGTACAACAAAGTCCATATAGGCTAGTTTATGTGTGACGCTTTTCCAATTCACTGGGGCTAACGCAAAGAGATGCACTATCATGTTTACTTCTTAACTTTGCTCTAGAATATGCCGTTAGGAAAGTCCAAGAAAACAGAGGGGGTTTGCAATTGAACGGATTACATCAGATACTTGTTTATGCGGATGACGTGAATATGTTATGAGAAAATCCATAAACGATTATGGAAACCACGGCAATTTTACTTGAATGGGGTAAGTATAGGCCTATAGGTTTGGAAATAAACACCGAAAAAACAAAGTATATAATTGTGTCTCGTGGCCAGAACATAGTATGAAATGTAAATATAAAAATTGGAATTTATCCTTTGAAAAGGTGGAAAAATTCAAATATCTTGAAGCAAGAGTAACAAATATAGATTCCACTCTATAGGAAATTAAACGCAGAATTAATATGGGAAATGCCTGTTATTATTCAGTAGAAAATCTTTTGTCATCGACTTTACTTTAAAACAAGAACTGAAAGTTAGACTTTATTATAGTTATATCACCGGTTTTTCTATATGGTTGTGAAACTTGGACTCTCACTTTGAGAGAGGAACAGAGGTTAAGGGTGTTCGAGAATAAGGTACTTAGGTAACTATTTGGAGCTAAGAAGGATGAAGTTATAGCACAATGAAAGAAGTTATATAACGCAGAATTGCACGCATTATATTCTTCACCTAACATAATTAGGAACATTAAATCCAGAGGTTTGAGATGGAAAGGGCATACAGCACGTACGGGTGAATCCAGAAATGCATGCAGAGTGTTAGATGGAAGACCTGAGTGAATAACCTTCCCTTCGGGAAGTCAGAAACGTAGATGGGACGATAATATTAAATGAATTTGAGGGAGGTAGGATATGATGGTATAGATTGTATAGGGACCGATAGCGGGCTTATGTGAGGACGGAAATGAACCTCCGGGTTCCTTGATAGCCATTTGTAAGTAAGTAACTGTGCACCAACCTTTTGAAAATGACTTTTTTTTTTTTTTCCTGAATGTTCTTGATATGGAAAAAATTCTTATATATTCATCTACAGTTTCATTTTAAAATGTCCAGCAATTCATCCATTATTTATAATTATATTAGCATCCAACAGTGCAAAATGTGAACCAAGTGAACAATTCCAAGGTTTTAGACATCTCTTACGCGGAGTAGCTCACCGCGTGAGACAAATAGAGCTCTCCCTCTACAGGAGGAGGCCTTTGACCTTAACGGGACACTTTTAGGCTAATCATTTCATCATTTCATTTCATTTTAGGTTATTGTAAGAAGTTTAACCTACTCTAATATTTTAAACTGTCAAACTTGGTGGTTTAAAATAACTGAGTGTTTAAACCAAGAAAGGTAGTTAAACTGAACTTGAGAATACGGTCTTTTAAGCCTCAGTTTAAACTTATAGTAAGTTAAAGGATAGTTTAAAGTACTATTGAGAATTTCGCCCTTAAACTGTATTCGCAAGACAAGTTTGTTGATGAAGGGGAATAACAATAGTAATATTTTCAAGCAGTGAGGAGTGTGTGCAACAATAACACAATAACTCAGTTATGGATTACATTGTTTTTACATGCAACCCGTGTCATTGCAGAAATCGAACTAAACCCAGAACCTCTTTCTGTGGTAACTGGAATGGAGATGATTAAACTAAATTGCGGCGGGATTAAAATAAGTCTTAAATTGGGAGTCATATGTAGCGAATGTGGAAACTGGTACCACTACAAGTGTGTGGGATTACATCAAAACACGATATCGGTGAAGGTGGGGTCTGTAAGTTTAGTAAGGCGAAAGACAAGGACACTATTTTTCAATAGCGGATAGAAGAGCTGGAACTGGAAATTGAGGGCAAGAGACAATGTATTTCAAAAGATATACGAGAATATCTGAAAGTAACTATGAAAAAATAAGAGGAGAAAAAAAAAAAAAAAAAGGAAGAGGGAAAGAAGAGAGGACATCGAGTGAATGTTTGATTCAATTCTGCGCTACAGTGGCAATGTTCTTAAAGAAGAGTACTGATGTTAAGTATTTCAGGGGCATAAACGTCAACCAAATATGCAAAGTAATTGGGAAGTAGACAGTGAGCGAAACAACGGAAGTTACATTAGTACATGTTGATTCAAATGACTTGCAACAGAGAGACTTTGATGATATTATAACAGAGAAGTTTTACGAGTTGCCTATTACCCTAAGAAATAATACTCGGCCGCCAAGAAGTTATTCAGCGGAGTACTAAATCGACAGGACGCATCAAATGAGGAAGTTGACTGGGTCTGTGGTGCAAAGAAACTGCTGTTAGTGAATTACATTATAATGTATTCCCTTGTGGGAGAGTCGAGTTTCCCTTGCCATCGTACCCTTTAACCAAATAATCATTGCATTATATTGTAGCGTTTGCTGTTGTGGAACGATCGCCTTTTTTATGCTATCATTTCAACCAAATTATCGCTGCATTATACTGTAGCGTTTGCTCTTTGAAACTATCGCTATTCTCCTACCATCACTTTAACCAGTACCCATTAATCAAACTATCACTACATTGTAATGTAGCGATTTGCTCTTGGGGAACGATCGCCATTCCTCTGCCATCACTTTAACCAGTACACTTTAATGAAATAATCACTGCATTGAGGTCGACCTGGTGGCAAGTTGGTATAGCGCTGGCCTTCTATGTCCAAGGTTGCGAGTTCGATCCCGGGCGAGGTCGATGGCATTTACGTGTGCCAAACACTTTAGCCACTTTATGTAGCGTTTGCTCTTGTGGAACGACCGCCATTCCCCTGCCATCACTTTAACCAGTACTTTTTAATCAAATCATCACTGGATTATACTGTAGCGTTTGAACTTTTGTAACGATCGCCATTTCCCTGCCAACACTTTACACTTTTAATCAAATCATTACTGCATTATACTGTAGCATTTGCTCTTGTGAAACGATCGCCATTCCCTGCCATTACTTTACCAGTATTCTTTAAAAAGCCATCACTGCATTATACTGTAGCGTAAGCCTTTATGGAATGATCGCCATTTCCCCTGTCATCAGTTTATTGCATCACTGCATTTTGTGGATATTGTAATAATTATGTACTCTTGCGGACACTCGCTTTCCGCCATGTCATTACTTGTTCTCAGTTACAACATTGTCGTTGCAATATATGGTCAATTTGCCATATTTTTATAGCCACAAAGTCACAGCACTAAAAGGATAGCATTTGGTAATGTCTGACATCCCCTTTCCTTCTCAGTAATGATTTATTTATTTATTTATTGTGGTGTAGTTAAGGCCAACAGGCCTTCTCTTCCACAACACCAGGAATACAGATACAATAATATAAATAAACAGAGAAAAAAATACACTATATACAAAATAAAGCTACACAAAAAATAAAGAGAGAGAGAGAAAAAAACACTATATACAAAGTAAAACCACACAAAATATTTACAGGTTGCAGTCATAAAAACTTTAAATGAGTGATTGAGTATCATAATTAATTGTATCCTAACTAATTAACTAACATAAACAAGAAACTTACAATTTTAATCTAGATTAAAAAGGAAAAGAAAGAAAAAACACAAATCAATACTTCTAGCAATACCTAAAAGCATTAACAAAGACAAAATTTTCCAATTTAATTTTGAATTAAAATTAGTCCGGCAGTCCCTGACGGCATTAGGTAACGAATTCCAGAGGCGAGGTATTTCTACAGTATAGGAAGATAAGTATAAAAACGTTGTATGATGAGGGATAGAAAGAAATGCTTGATGTCGGTTTCGAAGAGTTGTAAGAAATTGAAAGCGCGATAACGGATAATTCGGAGTAGAAGTATGCATGATTTTAAACAGAAGATACAGTGAATGTATTGTTCTTCGTTCCTTCAGATGCACCCATGAAAGTAATTGGAGGGAAGGTGTTACATGGTCAAATTTACGAGTATTGCAGATGAATCGTATGCACACATTATGAACACGTTGTAGTGTCTCAGCTAAGAGTGAACTTACATTGACATGATTGACGCAACTATAACAAAATTACGAATACATCGTGCGGAGTATCAGCACTTTTCACCCTCTCATCACTTTACAAGTTCCGTACTATCACATCACTACTGCACTATAATTATGCCGGTGTGTGATTTTGTTGAACGCTACTGTACCATCTGTCTTCCTTTTACAAGTTATGTACAGCTGTAGAAGAACTAGGAACTAAGTTCCCTTCGGTTATGTCCGCTACAATTCGGAGACGGACAATGTTACATGTTGTTAGATCACGTTGCCTGATATCTACAGTTACAATTACAGTGTCCTCCGTGTTACTGTGATAGTGTAATGGTAACGTTTCGGGCTTTATGAGTTCAAGCGTTCAAACACAACCTAGTTCTTTATATGTATTTCTTTGTTTTTAAGAGAGAGAGAGAGAGAGAAAATATAATTGCTCCTGTCTCTTTTATGACTGTTTTAGTAATTAACATAAGGTTCATAAATGTATTATACCATGACTTTAACATTATATATTATGACATTAAGGCTGCAGATGTAAAGCAAGAAAGATTCTATTCTCAACAAAAATATATTTTGTGGCATAAACGAAACAAACTTAATGGTGTGTGCCTTAGAAAATTTAAACAATTAGAAGTTTGAAAAACAAAACAAAAAGCCACGAATCCAGTTATTTAGTCTATCTTCCTCCCATCTCGATCAGGGGCATGGAATCGACTAGTATTTTCAAATAGAAACTGTTCTCAATCACGGCATCCCAGGCATCTGGACGAGCTTCCGCAAATCATCAGGACGTCTTGAAGGGGGATAGGGCCAATTTTTCCGCATATGCTTCCTTAGTAGTGCCTCGAAGCTCAATCTCAAGAACGTCCGAATTTAGATATCAACGTCTTAGCACAGTCTACTATATACAGTGACGAAGCTAGAGTTGTAGCTAGGAACAATAGACTGTGCCGGTAATATTTCACATTGTAATGTGGCGATATTAGCGATCCTAGTGGTTAGCACCATCTGTGGATGCATATTTACTACGTATTGAGTTCTTGACTGTATATACTAGACTGTGGTCTTAGGTTCAAATCCTGGTCACTACTTTTCATTTTATTGTCTTACAGGATAGTATAATGTAACAATATACGAAGATAAAACTAACACTAATATTATGCAACTATATTGTTTCGAATCTAACATTAAATTAGTATTATAACGCTAAAGAACAATAACAGAATATAAATGACAACTTAAATATTATTTATATCGCTAAAGAACGATAACAGAATGCAAATGATAACTTGAATATTACTATTTACATCGGTAATGAACGATAACAAAATAAAATGATAACTTACATATTATTTGTCTCGCTGAAGAACGATAACAGGATACAAATGATAACTTGAATATTATTTATACCGCTAAAGAACGATAACAGAATACAAATGATAATTTGAATATTATTTACATTCCTAAGGAACGGTAACAAAATAAAATGCTAACTGAAATATTATTTATAACGCTAAAGAATGATAACAGAATGTAAATGATAACTTTAATATTATTTTTATCTCTAAAGATCGATATCGAAATAGAATAATAAGTTGAATATTATTTATAACGCTAACGAACAATAACAGAGTATAAATGATAACTTGAGTATTATTTATATCACTAAATAACAATAACAGAATACACATGATAAATTGAATATTATTTATATCGCTAAAGGACGACAACAGAATACAAATGATATCTTGAATGTTATTTATAACGCTAAAGAATGATAACTGAATATAAATGATAACTTGAATATTATTTGTATCGCTAAAGAACGACAACAAAATAAAATGATAACTTAAGCAAGGGTCGAACTCATAACATTCGAATCATTAGCGAACACACTACCGCTTTTCTTCGAGGCGCAGATGTGAATGACTCCTTCTTAAACATCTTAGTTCCAACTGCTTCTCTAAGCGTATGCATCATGTAACACCACCGTTATCCGAAGTGGACTTAGAAAATTTTCGCTGTTCACGAGTGCTTTTTTTTTTTTTTTTGACAGCTGTACAATATCAGTAAATCTTACTACAGTGTATATTAGTGTCTATTCCTGCGTGGTCCTCCCGACTTCCTTGTCTTTGAATTACTAGTTCTTTCCTACATCACAAGTTCATCACTGCAGTATAATTATGCTAGTGTGTGAACATTGAATATTCCCATCTTTCCTGTCGTAATTTTACCAGTTCTTAACACTATATTGTCACTTCACTGTAATTATAGTAGTGTGTTGAACATTCCGATCTTCTACGACTCTGTGTAGTCACTTTGCCAGTTCTGCCACTGTGTCATCACTGCACTATAAATGAATCGTGCATTTGAGAAAGGGCCCAAGTCTGAAATTGTCACTTTTCAGAAGAGCAGAAAAACCTTTTTACTCCTATCCGTTTCAATGAATAATTTTCAGCTTTTGAAATTGTAGTCAGATTGGTGATTAAAATTTGAGACAGGTAAAAGTGATATGCTTCACACAAATTTATAAATTTGTAACGTTTTAGACTTTTTTGACTTAGTTCCTTTCTCCATTACAGATATAAACATTTGGGAGATGTGAGGATGTACATCATAGGCTATTATTCATATAAAATGGCGCTATTTACTGTGAATAGCCTAATTGTCATGAGGCATTTGAAGCATTTCTATTCCTAGTTATTGTATATAGCTTGTACAAGTGATCAATTTATTTTTACTTGATTATTTAACGACGCTGTATCAACTACTAGGTTATTTAGCGTCGATGGGTTTGGTGGATTCGCCGTAGATTACCCGACATTCGCTTTACAGTTGGAGAAATCCTCGGAAAAAATCCAACCACATAATCAGCCCAAACGGGAATCGAACCCGCGCCCTAATGCAAATCCGAATGCAAGCGCCTTAGCCGACTCAGCTACGCCGGTGGCTCAGATGACCAAATGGCCCTACTAGAATACAAAATTACATTAAAACACTAACTAAAGTAGAAGTTTACATTAAAAATGTGAAACTAAATATTAAGAATTTTGTATAAAAATATTCAGTTACATACATAAACTGTAATTAAGTAAGCTTATTATTGCATAATTTTTCAGAAGAAAACATTCCGCAGTCCTGTGTTTCATGATAATTATTCGAACAAGAGAGTGTTGGCTGTTATATTACAGTATGTCAGTATAACATTTTGAAGCATCTTGATTCACAAAATACTTCAATAGATTCTTTATGTCATCAATCTTCTTGGAATTTATAGGATATGCTTCCATTGATTCTTTAGAGAAAATGACATTCTTTTTACTTATTTCCTTTCTCAAATACACGATTCAGCTATGCTTGTATGTGATCAAGATCAACATTTCCGTTATCTCTATCATCACTCTACTAGTTCTCTAATTCTACATCATCATTGCACTATTATTAAGATCGTGTGTGAGACTGTTGGGTATTGTCATCTTCTCTGTCCTCACTTCACTGGTTCTGTACTACTACGTCATCACTTGCACTATAATTATGCTAGTGTGTGATTTTATTGAACATTCCCGTTTTCTCTGTCGTCATTTTACCAGTTCTCTACCATTGTATCATCACTGCACTATATGTTAGCGTGAGATCATGTTAAACATTTCCACCTTCCCTGTTTTCACTAAACTAGTTCTTCACCAAGACGCCATCACTGCAGTATTGTTGGGATAATATGTTAAAGTTTTCAACATTCCCGTCTCTTGACTTTACTAGTTCTCTACTGCTACATCATCACTGCGCTGTAATTATGCTAGTGTTGTACATTATTGTCTTCCCTATAAACACTTTATGAATTCTCTGCCATTACACCATATTATTGCACTAGTTCTCTACCACATCAGTCATCACTGCGCTGTAATTAGTGGTTATCTTATTAAGATTCTCCTCTTCCCTGTCAACTCTTCATGAGTTCTCTACCACTACACCGTCATCGCATTATAATTATGACAGTATGTGATTTCGTTGAATATTCCCGTGTTTCCTGTCGTTACTTTACGAGTTCTCTACCACTACTCCATCATTGCATTACAATTATGCTAGTGTATGATCTTCTTGAACATTCCTGTCTTCCCTACCGTCACTTCACTAGTTCGCTACCAATACTCCATCATTGCACTACAATTATGTTAGTGTGTGATCCTGTTGAACATCCCCGTCGTCACTTCACAAGTTCTCTACTGTGACACCATCATTGCACTTTAATTATGATAGTGTGTGATATTGTTGAACATTCCCGCCTTCACTGTCGATTCCTTACTATTACACCATTGTACTACAAATTATATTATGCTAGTGTGTGATATTGTTGAACATTCTCGTCCCTGTCAGTACTTCACTAGTTCTCCACCACTATACCATCATTTGACTACAATTATGCTACTGTATGATAATAATACATATAAATATAATACTAGAATAATATCCGAAAAATTTTAATATTGCCATCCTGATACAGTAGAGGAAGCAAGACCTGTCCTGTGGCCTTATCATGTGCCGTGGCTATATCACAAATGGGTAGCCTATGGAGGGGAAAGATAGGCTTTAGTCTGAGATGAACTTCCATGTCTGTAGATTCGTATAATATTAACTATCATGAAACAAACTCTCTTTCTGATAGCTCATTCTTTCCCCTCTCGCACAGCTCACATGTGAGGTCTCGGCTCCTCATCTATAACAGCACACCAAAAAATAATAAATGCCTTGCAATAATATGCCAGCTGGCATACGTCATTTTTCTGTTAATCCTTTACAAATCTCCGCGTTTCTCAGTTTCTTCTTTCCTCTTCCCGGTGTAGCTGAGTTGATAACAATTTACATTGAAATTACAAATAGAATTGGCCTAATATAAAACATTATTATAAAGGGCCACACACGAACATTGAAGAACTAAATTTATTGCACTAAATTGGCACGTGATTGAAACAGCTGTTCGGAAAACAAATTATTATGTCATCCCGCCTCCTGTCACTGATGGCTGCACGGGAATGTCGTGAAATGTATGTTTTGGCTACGAGTACGGGGAATTGTTGCGAATTGAAATTAAGACATATTTTAAATGCGGTAATATCAATGGAAAATACTGAGATTTGCTTCTTTTTGCGCAAACAATCTGTAATTTTGTTGAAGTAGATTGCAAAGATGTTATAGCCTCATTTTTTCGTACTGTTCCAATCCTGAAAGCTCTTTCTTCTCAATTCTAGCATACGAAGCAAACCAACTAAGTCAAAATAGAATAGGTATATATGGTACCAATATGTTGTAAAGTTCCAAACTTACTGTACTGAAAACTTTATGAAATATTGATTAAGTATAATTACCATTTGACCCTAATTTGAGTTCACATCTGACTCTAACAAATGGCGATGGATTCTGAAGATGTGGTATCTTTATTAAGTAGGCTACTTCTTTCGGAAGGGAATTGAAACCAGTGTCTTTGTGTCGCAGATCACCGTACGTAAATTATATCCGTATTCTGTTGACAGTGTTTAAGGAAATGATTATAGATCAGCTGTTTTGCTCTCTATGAGCTTCCTTGCTTTGTGGAGTGGAGTGTCTGCAGTCAAATATTTCGATTTAAATTACAGGAGAACGCCTCATGAACTCGCAGAAGCCTCTGATCAAAAGGGAAGGGAACAAAATATAAAATTAGAGGAAGGACACAACTACCAAGTGGATGCAATGTATTCGGAAATTGAACAAAGGTGACGGTCCGCGGAATAAATAAAAGTGAATGTTAAATTATCTAAACCCCATTTCAGTTTGGTTGATAGGCTTTCCCCTTCACTCACACTCCCTACCATCAGTGAAGGGAAAGATGCTACTGTCCATCTCACAAACATTCGACTAATTGACTTTCTACATAGTGAAAAATGTATTTCTGAATGTGTTTACCGGTACTCTAAATTTGGAAAGTCCATACTATGCTTTTATATTGAATTTTATTCCAGCTTATATCAACTGACACATTATAAAGCTACTAACAACAGAAGATAAATATTTTCTCCACCGCTAGTTGCTACTCTGCAGCATACACAATGGGACAATCTGCACTATGTCGCTCCCCAAGACTTCATAATTCAAACTGACATTTCTAAATGTAATTAATTATTAGTTGAAAATATTGTAAGCACTACACAAAAATATATTGTAACATGTAATTGTCAAACATCTGTAACACTGTATTTTATGTTCACCTTTGTACTTTATTTCATATTTTATTTTCTAGTGTGTGCAGCTTGGGGGGGGGGGGATAGGTATAAGAGATAACAGCTACCAGTCTGTCACTGACGGACTCAGGGCAAATAGAAGGAGAAAGGAATGCCTTCGCATCGTCTCAACTTGTATGAAATGTCATTTAGTTTTTTAGTTTCAAGTAAGATGTCTCCGAGACTGGAAAGATAGGAAGTAATACTGGGATTTGAAACTCGTTGACCTACATGCACTTCTATATCTAGAGAGAAATGTAAGTAGAAATTTTCCTCAGCGGAATGGTTGAATAGCAGTAATGTGAACTTTACCTTAAGACACCGTTTTAAATTCTAAGTCTGCTCACGCAATTGTGAAACATCCGGTCCTTTCCTTCCCCCTCCTTCGTGTTAATATTTGGGTTTTCGCTTATTTGGGCACGGTGCACGCGTCTGATCTCCGTGCCGTGCCCTTGTCTTAATTAGAAATTACATCCTGGCAGGATTCTATTAAAGTCAGTGGCCTGGGCTACCCCTCCGCACTCCTGCCTTCACCTCATCCCTTGCCACACTTCACGCCTAACCTACAGTCTGAGGGTTGACCAAAATACTTCTTGACATACTGCAGCGACATCGACGTTACGTTACACAGTTGAAGTTCTTTTACAATCCAGTCAAATATTTTGTCAACCTTGCTGCGCTAGCTGAGAACTGAATTTTGACTATCTACTTCAACAGCCTCTTCAAGCTTTGCGCTCCAGACGTATTTTTCTTTGTTGCCATAAATGCAAGACGTGCTTGAAATTCGACTTTGAGCTATTCTTTATACGCGGGATGGTCAGTTGGGGCTCTACACAACGGTATTTTCAGTCACTTTTCATATACGGTGTCAGTTTTATGTGTCTTACTCCAACGGCACTTCTCAGAAGTCTGAACCCAGTTGTATGAATTTGACTCATACTTTTTAAAATAATAATAATAATAATAATAATAATAATAATAATAATAATAATAATAATAATACATTAATTTCAACTAGCACAGTTAAGATATTGAGGGCTTCTCTTCCACTCAACCAGCCTAGAATTAATACTATTACATACCCGGTAAATAATAATAATAATAATAATAATAATAATAATAATAATAATAATAATAATAATTACCATCATTCTGACAAGTATTAGGCCTATGCAGAGTGGCCTGTTGAGGTCTTCTTTTCCGTCCATGTCTTTTGAGTTCTGCCAATGGATCTTATTTGCTCATGCATTCAAGCCATGTAGAACAATAATATTTACTTTCAATTGGCTTTTAAGGAATCCGGAGGTTCTGCCGCCCTCACACGAACCCGCCACCGGTTTCTATCCTGAGCATTATTAATCCATTCCCAAGCATCACATCTCACCTCCTTCAATTCCATTTTAATATTATCCTCCAATCTACGTCTCGACCTCCCAAGAGGTATTTTTTTCACAGGCCTCTCAACTAATACTCTATATTCATTTCTGGATTCACCCATACGTGCTACATGCCCTGCCCATCTCAAACGTCTGAATTTAATATTCCTAATTATATTATTTTGTACAATAATAATAATAATAATAATAATAATAATAATAATCGCGTTGATGTGTCTGAACTCAAAGACAGACGGAGGGTTTTGTTGCTTCTATCAAAAACAGACATGCCGTTCCATCAGTAGCGGACCAAGAACACTACTGTTCAACAGTTTTCCCTCCTAACCAAAACTAACATTTACATAATGCTAATTTGTAGGACACTGTCGGTAAAATATAAGGTTTAACCATTCACTCTTATGAGAACAAATGAAATGCGATATATCTACGAGTACATAATATATTGTACGTGTTTAAATTATGTTTAACAAATAGGCTACATAAGTTAATGTGATTATATTATAGGCCTATAAGATAAATTCCACTAATGATAATCCCATCAGGGATATCAACGTGTGCGTGGTCTATGATGTCACTATGAGCAGTAACATCAGCGTTTTCTGTCATGCCACTATCAGCTATGTCCGTTGTGTCACTATCTACAGTGTCTGTGTCACAATTATAACCATCGCTATCATCACTATATATAGTTAATCTCTGTGAATTCTATCTCGTCAATGAGACGGTCAATCTGCCAGTAACTCTTTTCAACATTTTTCACATGCCAGCAATGTGACATCCATTCGTCTCTGGAAATTAATGAAAGCTTCCGAACTAGGTCTTGAAGTTCCTGAAAACTTCGATTGACATTTCTTACTCCAATATATCACTTCACTGGACTCCATACATACAGTACTCAATTGCATTTAAATTTTGTTCGTATGGCGGTAAGCGACAAAAGCTATGTTCTTGTGATTCAAGTACAGAGTATATTTCAGAAATCGGTGTGGGTTTTTTTACGCTTTATTAGCATTTACTACTCGCAAAGATGGCGTCAAGTGTGATGTGCTGTGTACATCCAATCGTCTTTGAAGAGTGATTGCGTGTTTTATTAATAAATAGTGTGTGATTGAAGCAAGGATCTTAATGTGTGTTGTGTAATACCTTTATGTTAATATTAGCTTGTGTTAATTTGCTTGGACTATGTTTATATTACAAAAATAGTGAGTTTTGTTTTGACTGGTCACCGCCTACTTGAAGTGTAGTAAACTGTTTCACTGCCAGGCGCTGCTAGTTGCGACTTCACAGGCACTGCCTCTAGGATCGTCGCTGAGGCAACGAGTTAGTATCTAGCTCGTTGCGCTGAGGTAGTAAACGCCCGGGAAGGAACTGTATGCATGCAAGTTGTTCCTGGTTTGGGAAGAAGCTGTTCTCGTGCCCGAGTTCCGTCCCGTAAGAGTAAAGCCTCATGGTTGTTTGCTCTACGCAACTCATCGTGTAGGAGGAGAACATGATGTCTGTTAATGAAGAGATTATGGTGCATGATGTGGAAGAAATGTTTCGGTCAAGCGAAAATGAAATTAATTTTATAATACAGACCATGCAGAAAGACAAGAGATCAGACAAAAAATGGAATGAAAAAGTTCTAGAATCAGCTGCATCCATAAGAAAAACTTTAAATACATTTCATCAATTGTTATCTGCACAGCAAATCACCGATAGACATACCCATTTAGATTGGCATCCCAGTCAAATTTCTTATGCTAGTTCCTTACAGCAAGCGTCAGGAGACAGGGAGGCTAACGTTACAAAAAATGTGGTCATTATTTCTCCAAAGACTCCAGAAATGGTCGCGGATTCAGAACAGACTCTAAAATTGGTCCAATCTACTTCAGGCAACAAGTTGAGAATAGGCATTAATAACATTAAAAAGATGAGGAATAAAAGTGTTCTATTTGAACTTAGGAATAAAGAAGAATGTAGTGACTTTCTTAGATCTGTTCAGGAACAAAACAAGAACTTAGTGATAAAAATCCCAGAAAAAAAGAACCCACGAATAATTGTATTTGGCATAGATAGTAGTTTTCCAAATGAAGAACTATTGGAAGCTATTATCGAGCAAAATCCTACCTTAAAGCAGTGCCAGGCCGATTCCAATGAACACGTGACACTGCGTTTCATGAAACATTCACGCAACGGTCAGTCTCAGTTTGCGGTTTTAGAGGTTACACCTAAGTTCTACCGCGCCATGATGTCACTAGGAAAGCTATATATTGGCTACATGAGATGCCCGGTGCGAGACCATATTCATGTGGTGCGTTGTCATCAATGCTCCGCTTACGGGCACTTCTCATCAGCATGCAGCTCTGAAAAACGATGTTCGCACTGTGCTGGTTCACATGACAGAAGTGACTGTGAAAAAACTAAAACGGAGTGCATAAACTGTAAGCGCTACAACAACAAAATGGAGACCAGAAGAAATTTCAAACCTGTGAACACCGAACACGTAGCCACCTCACCTGACTGTCCCGCGTACAAGAAAATTGTAGACATTATTAAGTCGAAAATTAATTATGGCTGAACTTATTATTTTCCAACAGAATGTACATAAATCACTTATTCCTACACAAGAACTTATTCACACGACGGGACTAAACTCTCAGCTGTCGAACAATGAAATTAAATTGTTATGTGTTCAGGAACCTAATTATAGGAAAAATCGCATTTCTGGTTTTGGTATTCATAATTTTGTACATTCTTACAAGAATGGCTCTGATGGTAACGAAAGCATCCCACGCGCGGCTATAATCACTAGAAATGCTAACATTATACAATTACCTCAGTATTGTTCTTCTGATAGAGTTGTTATATGCTTAGATTTCACTGGTATTGACATATATATTTGTAATATTTATTGTGATCCTGCCTGCGATTTTGACATTGTTCTAAATGATCTTCATAAAATTTGCCTAGATCTTAGAGATAAACACCTGCTTATACTGGGGGATATCAACGCCAAACACCATGCTTGGGGTAGTCCTATAAATGATAGGAAAGGGATACAGTTCCACGATTTTTGTTGCGCCAATAATCTTACCATACTCAACAAAGGAAACAAACCAACTTACCGTCGAAATAACTGCGCAGGTTTTCTCGACGTAAGTGTGTGTAGTGACAGGCTCTTACAACTCATCTCAGATTGGGCAGTAAGTGATACGGCAACTATGTCTGATCACGAACTGATTATAATCCGAATCCAGTCAGCATCTTGTAATTCTAATTTCTCTGGTGTTACTCGTAAATATAGAACTAAAAATGTCAAGTGGGATCACTTTAAAATCTCTGCAAAGAAGAAATTGCAACCAATCTCTTCCAAAATAAATGACATAGTTTCATCTGAAGTTCTTAATGTAACAATTGAAAATCTCACTAACGATATTATTAGCTTATGTGAAAAACACCTACCTAAAAGTCGCAAACTGTGGTGAAAAATTACTGGTGGTCTACTGAATTAACTATACTGAGGAAGAGAGTCT
This sequence comes from Periplaneta americana, assembly GCF_040183065.1. NCBI lineage: Eukaryota > Metazoa > Arthropoda > Insecta > Blattodea > Blattidae > Periplaneta > Periplaneta americana. The sequence continues at coordinate 98,996,114 of NC_091123.1, forward strand.
TAGCTAGCTATAGACGCTTTAGAAGATGTAGATGTGACGAGTTACGTAGGAAGTATAAGGATTCATACTACATTATTAGAGAAGAATACAAAAATAAAATCATTCATGCAAAAATCAGTACGTGGAAAGAATTCTGCTCCACACAAACATCACAGAATCCATGGAGTGTAATATATAAAATTTGCCGCAAACCCGAAAATTTCAATCGTACACTTACGACTGTTAAAACTGATGATGGTTATACGATCAATGCACACGAAACTGCTACCCATCTGATTAACAACTTCTTCCCTGATGACACGCAGGATTTAAATTTTCATAAACATGTACGGTATCTTACTGAACTAACTCCGCGTACAGAAGATGAACGAGAGTTCACGTACGAAGAAGTGAATAGTGTCATCAACAAACTAGATGACAAGAAAGCCCCGGGATTAGATGCACTGTCAGCAAACATAGTTAAGAATGTTCATAATTGTTGTCCTGACTTATTTGTAAATATTTTTAATAAGTGTTTGGAACTGCACATATTTCCTGACCATTGGAAAATTGCTGCTGTAAGAATAATTTCAAAACCACATTGCATTGACAAACTAACAGCTAGTGCCTTTCGACCAATCTGCCTACTACCTGTGATGGGAAAAGTCTTTGAAAAGTTGATCATTGACAGGATTATGTATCATATGCATTCAAATAATCTTTTAAATTCAAACCAGTATGGATTCATCCCCCAAAAATCCACAGAAGATGCCGTGCTTAATGTGGTTAACTGGGCTAAAGAGGTATTGGCAAACAAACAGATCGGACTACTAATATCTCTGGATATCAAAGGTGCTTTTGATAATGCCTGGTGGCCCATGATTTTGTTACAACTTAAGAGAAAAGAATGTCCCAGAAACTTATACAAGCTAATCAAAAATTATTTCTGTAATCGCAAAGCACAACTTACATTAGGACTGAAGACTGTATCTAAACATATTACCAAAGGTTGTCCTCAAGGCTCAGTCTGTAGTCCCGGACTCTGGGTAATCCTGTATGATGGTTTGTTGCAAATAGATTTGCCAGTAAACTGCAACATTATTGCATATGCGGACGATGCTCTCATATTAATAAAGGGTGAAGATATACAAACCATAACAGAAAAAGCTAATTCAACTTTGAAGATAATTTCGAAATGGGGTATTAACAACAAACTTCACTTTAATCCTCACAAAACAACGGCCATGTTAGTCACTAAGAAAAAGAATGTGGATGTCCCGTTAATAAAGTTTAACAGCGAATACATTCAAACAGTGAGTCACTTCACTTACCTAGGTGTTGTAATTGATAGTCGAATGCTATTCAGACTACACTTTGATAATCTGGCTAAGAAAGCCAGTAAATTTCATTCATCACTAGTTAGGGCTGCTAAACCAACTTGGGGACTAAACTCTGATATTTTACGTATTATTTATCATGGAGCATTTGAACCTTCAATACTCTACTGTACTTCTGCTCTTCGAAACATTCTAGATAAAAAATGGGCTCAGAAAAAATTACTACAGATTCAACGTGGATTCATTTTACGTATCACACAGGCTTTTCGAACTATCTCAACAGATGCAGCTCTAATTATAGCAGGCATAGCACCACTCTATTTAACTGCCATTGCAAGAACTGAGCTCCTTAGTTATAAACAGGGTAAATTATTTCTTTACGAAGGTGTTCAATACGAAATTGAACAAAGAGCTAATTTTCTCTCATTGGGTCATCCAAGAAATCATCTCCATCCTGTTGTAAATTCAAGATGCCTTTGCAAGCACGATGTGTATATATACACAGATGGTTCTCGAACACAGGGAGAAGATGGCAAGAGTTTTGTAGGTTGTGCTTTTACCGCTTTTAATAATGGTACAGAATATTTTATTCTAAATATCGATTAGCACCAGTATGCAGTGTGTACCAAGCTGAACTATTTGCCATACTTCAAGCAATAAGATGGAGTACTATCAACAAAACGAACTCCTGCATACTGTCTGATTCACAAGCAGCACTTCTGTCAGTTAGAAACAATAGGAATCTTCACCCCATTGCTTTGGATATAAGGTCTGAATTTAAAAATCACAATAATCACATATGCCTATCCTGGGTTAGAGGACGCACAGGTATTGTAGGCAATGAACGAGCAGACGAACTTGCGAAAGAAGCTGCTTCCGCAGACATACCCTATTCATACATAAAGTGCCCAATCTCATATATCAAATGTAAAATGAAAGAACATATTACTTCTAATTGGAATTCACACTGGTCTGCAAGTGATAAAGGTTCAGTCACCAAAAACCTATTTTTTCCTCAGGTATATGATCGACTGAAATGCAAAATTTACTCTCCAAACTTTATTAGTACACAGTTTATATCAGGTCATGGTAAATTTGGAGCTTATTTTGAAAGATTCAAAATTAAGACTGGAGAAGAATCGATGTGCTCGTGTGGAGATATTCAGTCGGTTGAACATCTACTGTTTGAATGTCCTATATTTTACATGCAAAGACAATACCTTACTGTCCATGCTCTAAACTGTAAAATAACCTATGAGCAACCAATATGCACTGTTTTTCAAAAGCACTGTTGCTACAAACGTTTCGTCAAATTCATACATCTTATATATTCAAGGTTATAATTTCATCTTTATCATCATGATAATCCAAAACATGTATTAGACTAGATGGTCTGTTAAGGTCTCACGTCAGTCCAACTCTTAGCAGGGCGACCAACAAATTTTCTTTCACGAGGAGCGTACTGCAGGATTTGTTTCGGTATCTGTTCTATCCATCCTTTTGAAATGATTAACATATTGTAATATTGATTCGACTTTGAGTTATTTCAGGATATCATTATTTCTTTCGTGGTTCCATTTTGTGTCTCATGAAGTCCATCTCGGCAGCGATTAAAACTGTCGGGCAAGAGTTCTTTTTAACTGCGATTCGTGTATAACTCTAAATAAATTATGGTTTTAAAATTGTATTTATTATGCATTATGTTTTTATAAATTTGGTAAATTTATTTTGTATATCATAGTCATGTGTAAGTGATAATGAATGTCCAAGGTATTTAATATTGTTCATCCTTTCCAATTATCTGTTACTGACGTACATCTTGCTGTGTATATATATATATATATATATATATATATATATATATATATATATATATATAATATATATAATATATATGTATCTGTGTGTGAGTGTATGTATGTATGTATGTATGTATGTATGTATGCATGTGTATATTTATAAATATATGTCTACATGTTGTTATATTATGTCTACAAATGTACATATTTTAGCGAAATGTCTTAATATGATCTACAAGTTCAACATGTCTATTCATGTTAAATTCTCTAGGTATTTCGATTATAATTTCAAGCCTTCAATCAAATTAATGTTTATTCACCGTATGTATCTATATGTTATGTCTCTACATACGTAAGTATGCATGTATTTATGTATGTATGTATGTATGTATGTATGTATGTGTGTATGTGTGTGTATGTGTGTATATTAGCTAAGTGTCATAATATTATCTATAAGTGTAACATGCTATTCATGTTAAATTCTCTATGTTTTTCGACTGTAATTTCAAGGCATTAATCTAATTAATTTATATATGTTACACTCTTACAAGTGTATATTTATTGAATGGTAGTCTGTAAGTTTCAATTTGTTATGATTAGTTTAAAATATAACCCTAATATACTATATGTAAAATAGGGTTTATAAATATGGAATAAATACTACTACTACTACTATTAGCATTTAGGCTACACTCCCTTTTTCCTAACATTTTTGTCAAAATAAATAGGCCCCTTATGAACTCTCAACCAAGAAACTATATCTTTTGTCCTGCCTCCTGATACAAAGACGCGATTTGTTTGCATGTTGTGAAATGAGGCTTTGTATAATACAATACTTCTCGGGGGTAGGCCTGGCAGTAGGTTTTCTACAGTCCATTTATAAAAATTGTTGACATTAATGTAACCATGATAATCACCGAACTTAAAACTAGATTTAACTACAAGACCAGCACCTTGCACAAAACACTTGTCTTCCCCCAGAGTGCATCATTATTATACGTTTTCCCTGCTATTTGCTTTTAAAATACTTGGCTCCTCAGAATTCTGCCAAAATTTACCTGAAGCATACAGTAGTTCCCATGAACGCAACTTTTATCCAAGTAGGGAACTGGATATTTCATACTTTCATCGTTTGGCTCATTCTATGTAAATACCTAGCCCTCTAGCCTAATATGTCAGGCCTTTCAACTAACACCCGCCTTTTGTCGCCATACACCTGTCCTAAATCTAAAATATATTTAGAGAATAATAAGCCTTGAGAGGACTTACTGCCTCAAAAACATTCATATTTTACATAATGATACATGTCCGTCAGACTCGGAGCACATTTTGAAACGGTAGGCTATATATATATAGGACATTCAAATTGGACAAAAAACTTGAAAAATTGACCTATGGTTTTTTAATAACATTTAAATTTTATACACATGTCAAAAAGATCCAAAATGAAGATTACATTGCACTATCTCATTAACACTCCCTTGCATAGAAAGATCAGATACTTCGGAACTCAACAGTTTCTTCCTGCAAACAGAACATAATCTTGCATCTTCTCTTTCGCTCTCAGAAATGCCTTATTTGTAACAAATAGAAACTGTAATTTTCCGGAAGGCCCTAAGAGATACTAATTTATGACAAACATTAAGCATAACTCAGTTCTACAAACTCTGTCTACCACCTTTACCAGCAACCTACACAGATAATAAGCGAAGCAATTGTACACTAAATATAAGCGTAAATTTACACTTTTCTTTCAGGAACTTATACGTTGCAGACCTCAATACTCACAATAGTCTTGACCCTTATCAATCAGGCTCAGAACGGGACATAGCACAACGACTGCACTGCTCAAAATGACTGAGGATACACGTGAAGCTTTAGATAAATGACAGATCACAATACTAACACGTTTAGACTACTTCTAAGCCTCCGACTTTGTAGACGTTGTTGACTTACTAATTGCAAAATTAAAATCACTGCATTTTCCCGATAATGCTTTAGCATGGATGGACTCCTATCTTCGTGAACGCCAACAGTACATGTCTATTAATAATCGTTATTCCACTTGGCGTTCCACAAGACTCTGTCCTAGGATCTTCACTATATTCTATTTATATTAATGATATTTCTTCTAATCTAATATGCTGCCGACACCATATTTATGCTGATGACATACAAATCTATCTGCATACTCGACCTAACAACATAAATGACCCTATAACTAAAGTTAATGATGACTTGAATTCAATACCCATATGGTCGAAAACGCACGGACTTCATTTAAATGCAAGTAAAATCGCAGGCTATCTTAATAGAACATCAAAGATCGAAGTGTGATAAACAAAATTTGCCACCGATAATTGTAAATAATATTACTATTGCATATAGCTCGACTGTGAAGAAGCTAGGTAATGAATGAATGAAATGAACAAGTGAATCACATTTCTAAAAAAAATATTTTCTATTATTCATTCATTAAAGCGACTGAAGCACTTTCTTCCTGGAAATTAAAATTAATCTTTGTACAAACACTCGTGATGCCACACTTCGACTACCGCGATATTAAGCCTATATTAAGTAACCTAAATGCAAATTTGAGCAACAGGCTACAACGTGTGCATAATGCGTGCGTCCGTTATATTTGCAATATTCCTAAGTATGATCTAAGTAATCGACGAGCCCTGTATTCTCTTTTTCTCTTATTTCAAATTCTGCGCACCGCTATCCCAATCTATTTGACTTTGTTTTCAAAATTTATCCGCATATCATCAGCTAAGTACCAGGTCTCATCGTAACAATTTACTCATTATACCCTACCACAAAACATCTTTAGGCTATATTCTTCATCTTATACAGTTTCAGTTGCTAGAAATTGGAACTCGCTTCCGAGTGATGTAAGGGGTTGTTGGATAGTAACTTCACTTAGGTCAAAATTACATAAATTCTTACTTAACAGATTAACTACTGATTAATATTTGTTACTTATAATGAAACTAACATCTGTCCATTCTTATTATTGTCATTAATTTCTTTAAATAGAATACAAAACCTCTATTGGCAAAATTTCATTACATTAATATTCTCAATATATAAATATATTTTAGATTTATATTTTACGCCTTATAAAATAGTTCTAGTAAACTTATATTAAAATAATTATCAACATTTTACTGGCTACATCAACTTAATTATAATTGATTGAGTTAAATTAGATCATAAATTATTTTATTACTCTATCTGATATATTTATCTAAATTTAAATAAATATGTACAAGTCTTTAAAACTTAACTGAAGATATTGCTGGAGAATCTTTTAAGTGTAGTGTAAATATTCGTAATTTAAATATGTATTGTATTGATTAAGGCTGGTTGAGTGGAAGAGAAGGCCTTAGGACCTTAACTTTTCAGCGAAAATAAATCATTCTATACTTCTATATTTATATTAATTGCGTATACTCACTTGAAAAGCTTTCAAATCTCTTGGAATCAGCAACTGTGTTCTTTATTTAATAAAAATAGATATATTATTGAACACTGCGATCACTGAATTTAATTAATCATTAATACGTAATAACTAGAGCCAGCATTTTATGTAGACCTAATTACATATTCTATTCCTATATTATGTAGCTATAATATCAGCGAATGACACAAAGGGATCATAATTCAGAAGTTTTAAATTCAATATTTTTACATATTTTGGTGCATAATAAATATTAATTAGATATTCTATTCCTATATTATGTAGCTATAATATCGGCGAATGACACAAAGGGATCATAATTCCGAAGTTTTAAATTCAATATTTTTACATATTTTGATGCATAATAAATATTTAGGCATATATTACATACTTACTTACTTACTGGCTATTAAGGAACCCGGAGGTTTATTGCCGCCCTCATATAAGCCCGCCATTGGTCCCTATCCTGAGCAAGATTAATCCATTCTCTATCATCATATCCCACCTCCCTCAAATCCATATTTAATATCATCTTCCCATCTACGTCTCGGCCTCCCTAAAGGTCTTTTTCCCTCCGGCCTCCCAACTAACACTCTATATGCATTTCTGGATTCGGCCATACGTGCTACATGCCCAGCCCATCTCAAACTTCTGGATTTAGTTTTCCTAATTATGTCAAGTGAAGAATACAATGCGTGCAGTTCTGTGTTCTGTAACTTTCTCCATTCTCCTGAAACTTCATCCCTCTTAGCCCCAGATATTTTCCTGAGAACCTTATTCTCAAACACCCTTAACCTATGTTCCTCTCTCAACGTGAGAGTCCAAGTTTCACAACCATAAAGAACAACCGGTAATATAATTGTTTTATAAATTCTAACTTTCAGATTTTTTGACAGCAGACTGGATGATAAAAGCTTCTCAACCGAATAATAACAGGCATTTCCCATATTTATTCTGTGTTTAATTTCCTCCCGAGTATTATTTATATTTCTTACTGTTGCTCCAAGATATTTGAACTTCTCCACTTCTTCGAAAGATAAATTTCCAATTTTTGTATTGCCATTTCGCACAATATTCCCGTCACGAGACATAATCATATACTTTGTCTTTTCAGGATTTACTTCCAAACCTATTTCTGTACTTGCTTCCAATAAAATCCTTGCGTTTTCCCTAATCATTTGTGGATTTTATCCTAACATATTCACGTCATCCGCATAGACAAGCAGCTGATGTAACCCGTTCAATTCCAAACCCTCTCTGTTATCCTGGACTTTCCTAATGGCATACTCTAGAGCAAAGTTAAAAAGTAAAGGTGATAGTGCATCTCCTTGCTTTAGCCCACAGTGAATTGGAAATACATCTGACAGAAATTGACCTATACGAACTCTGCTGTACGTATCACTGAGACACATTTTAATTAATCGAACTATTTTCTTGGGAATACCAAATTCAATAAGAATATCATATAAAACTTCTCTCTTAAACGAGTCATATGCCTTTTTGAAATCGATGAATAACTGATGCACTGTACCCTTATACTCCCATTTTTTCTCCATTATCTGTCGAGTACAAAATATCTGGTCAATAGTTGATCTATTACGCCTAAAACCACACTGATGATCCCCAATAATTTCATCTACATATGGAGTTAATCTTCTCAAAAGAATATTGGACAAAATTTTGTACGCCGTCAACAAAAGTGATATTCCTCGAAAGTTACTACAGTTAGTCTTGTCCCCCTTGTTAAAGATAAGTACGATAATGGACTCCTTCCCTTGTTCTGGTACAATTTCCTTTTCCCAAATAGCAAGTACAAGCTTATAAATTTCATTAAATAATGCGCTTCCACCCTCTTGAATTAATTCTGCTGGAATTTGATCGATACCTAGAGACTTATAATTTTTCAGATTTTCTATCGCAATTTTGACTTCGGAAAGTGTGGGTTCGGGTATAAATGGCTCAGCAGTTTGTATTTCAATTTCGTCCCGATCATTTCTATTTGGCCTATGTATATTTAGTAGTTGTCCAAAATAGTTTTTGCATCTGTTCAGGATTGAATGAGCGTCTGCAAGCAAGTCATCATTCTCATCCTTGATCACGTTTACCCTTGCCTGATATCCATTCTTGAATTCCTTTATGCCCTTATATAAATCTCTAATGTTTTTATTTTTACTATTTGTTTCTACCTCATTTAGTTTTTCCTCCAAGTAATCTCTCTTTTTATTCCTAAGTGTACGATTTGCTTCCCGTCTTTTATTGAAATAATTATCTCTAATCGCCTCAACTGGTTCTTGTAAGAATTTCAATTTTGCCTGTTCCCTTCTTTCTACTACCATGCAACAATCTTCATCAAACCACGGTTTGTTTTTCTTAGTGTCATAATAACCTATGCTCTGTTCAGCTGCAATTTTGATATTATCTCGGATATTTTCCCACATGCTATTAACATCTAACTCTTCCTCAACTTCGTCGTAACTTGCTAATACGGCAAACCTATTTAAAATTTCTACCTGATAATGTTGCTTAGTTTCCTCGTCCTTTAATTTTGGAATATTGAATCTTCTAATATTAACTTGTTGCTCTACTCGCTTGGCTACTGATAGCCTTTCTCTTAGTTCTCCAATTACCAATTAATGGTCAGAATTTCAGTCTGCCTCACTGAAGGTTCGAATGTCTACTATTCTAATATGTCTTCTTTTATCTATCAAGATGTGATCTATCTGGTTATGTGTCAATCCATCTGGAGACGTCGAAGTATATTTATGTATATCCTTATGGGGGAAAGTTGTACTTTTGACAATTAAATTTTTTGATGTGGTAAAGTAGACTAACCTAACTCCATTGTCATTACTAATTACGTGTAGGCTCTCTTTTCCAATAGTCGGTTTAAAAATATCCTCCCGTCCTACTTTAGAAGTGAAATCTCCCAATAAAATTTTCATGTGATATCTAGGTAACTGATCAAAAGTCTGTTCCAATTCCTCATAGAAGCTATCCTTTATATGGTAGTCTTTCTCTTCTGTAGGGGCATGAGCATTTATAACTACGATGTCGCACCATCTACCATTAACCCATTTATGCCCAGGTGGGTCGTTTTCGACCCATTGATTAAAATTATTTTCCACGCGAATTAGTCTAGGCAACATTACGTGTCTACTTTTCTTAGATGCACAAAGGTACAATGCACTTATGGAACACGCGGGAAACCAAGAGACCACGTTATTATTGCGCGGGAACTTGCCGAATAAATATGACGCAACTACCGTCTGCCTTGGAGAAGAAAAAGTGAGTAAAAACTCTGGTCAATCCGTGAATTTTATTAACAATCAGTGTTTCCTGCCAAGAAGATTCAGGAGAATATGTATCTTGTATGTTTTTGTCAATATTTACGTTATTTGTTGTACAGTAGGGCTTAGAATTTAGTGTGGGTCGATAACGACCCACTAAGCACTTATTCGAGGATTACCTTTCATATAGCTTTTCATTATGAAATCATTTTGTTTTCTTATTATTTGTCTTTGAGTGATGTTTTTACGAACAATTACCTCAATAGAAGTTTGTGTAAGGATTAGGAGTGCTTTTGGGAATGATAATTCTGATAGCATTTCTCAGAATATCTCAGGCTTATTACCGCTTTCGTTTACAACACTGTTTTATTTGTGTAATGTTATATCTCACAGCTTGGGATGCACTCTGGATAGCTTTTGACGAACTAAGTAGTTCATAATTCTCGGCACTAGCGGCACCTATGAGAGCCTGATGTGAATAACAATCAGTATGACCCCGCTTTGTCTTTTTATTATCTTCATGAGAGTTGTCTACTGGCCCCATCTGAAAACTGAGATCCTTCATAACAATTTCCATAATCATAAATATTCCCTCTTTTCAGACTCACTGGTCTGACAGTAATCTAAATTCTAGAATAGTTGGAGAGATCTGATCTTCCGAAACCCCAAAATACGGGGCAGATATATTCATTGGTCTGCCTGAAGATAACGGATGCAGATTCTGGAGATGAAGAATGCAAGGACTCCGACCGAGCTCAACTACAAGCCGCAGCAGAGTTAGTGACAGAGCTACTAGACATTGTTCAGCCTTGTAATGAGGAAAGGGGCACCGATATTAGAAAAGATTCAGATCAACAGCAATGAAATTGAGAATTCCCCACCACCGACACGTAGAATAAAGCGAGAAAGAAATAAAAGTGAGCATCACGTCCAACGAACATGAAGTAGCTCCTTTACAAGAAGAGGAAATCAAAGTTCGTCTGCCTTATGTTTTCCGTAAATATAATGTAATATGAGTGGAGTACATACTTCTGATATACGTGGAAAAAATGGCACATACCATTACTTTCGTGGTTATTAGATGTGTGCATGAACAATGCTTGGCTTCTCAGTCAGTCGATCATATGGAAAGTCCTTGGACGCACTCGCCTTCGGCCACGAAATAACGCAAGCCTAAAATATGACACTTCTCCAAAGAGTGGAAGACGAGTTCGTTCCTTCGATACCATCAAAGAACACAGGAGAAAGGATCAACATGGGCACTATAGCCCAACAACAAAGACGGCGATACAAGATGTATGGCAATGTAAAAGCATGTCAGAGGTGCACCATATCATGAGTAGAACTAAGGACTTATGTCATCTATTTTTATTAGGTTATTTTACGACGCTGTACCAACATCTAAGGTTATTTAGTGTCTGAATGAGATGAAGGTGATAATGCCGGTGAAAAGTGTCCGGGGTCCAGCACCGATAGTTACCCAGCATTTGCTCATATTGGGTTGAGAGAAAAACCCGGAAAAAACCTCAACCAGGTAACTTGCCCCGATCGGGATTCGAACCCGGGCAACCTGAATTTCGCGGCCAGACGCGCTAACCGTTACTCCACGGGTGTGGACCTTATGTCATGTACTATAATTTATTGTGTGTTTCAAATTATTTATTTCTTCCAGTACAAGGTTTCCTTTCAGATTTGTGAATGTAAAATACATGTGAATGTAGCTCTCAGGGAAATTATTCAATAAATATTAAAAAAAAAATCGTATGCGTTTTTAATATGGTAATGATTTGTTTATACATTACTTTTAAATTTAAGAAGTTGCATACTACGCAAAAGCATAAATAAAACAAGAAATCATCAAAATATTATCATGAACAAATTCTCGAGGAAGTGCCTAGTGGGTCGTTTTCGACCCACCCCATAAATTTTTACCGAAATAACAAAATCAGTATTTTCATAGTTCCTCATGCTTACAACGTCCCTCTGACTCACTTAATATGATATGTGAAACAAAAACTAAAAAAAAATAATCTGGGCATAAATGGGTTAAGTTCTAAATACGATAACCTATCACTGATAAATTCGACCTTTTTTACTGCTGATTTTATTCTTTTATGAATAAAGAATCCTGTTCCTAATTGGTGATTATCGTTTCCTTCCCCATAATACAACAAATAATCTCCTATTTGTGTTATGCCGTTCCCATCTAACCTAACCTCCTGTATTCCCACAAAGTCTATTCCATATCTAGCTAGTTCTTTTGCTACTAATGTTACCCCTCCTGTTCTATATAGACTTGTAACATTACAAGTACCAAATCTCAAAACCTTATTCCTTTGCTGTGGTCGTGCCAGAGAATCAGTCCCATTCCGAGGCTTATTTGAAGGATTCGTAACAAGCTGTTTTTTTTACGGTGATGGGTTGTTAGCCCTTCGCCCAACCCCCAAGCTGGAGGACCACCCCTCATCGGCTGTCCGCGACTGCTTATTCTATATATTCATAGCTACCCTCCAAGTCTGGAGGCCGTCTGCTCGATCCGCAACCTGAGGACGCGCCATGCCGTGGTGATAGGGACCCACAATACACGGAGTCATATATTACATATTTTACAGATTTCGAAGAATATTGTATATTTTGAAAGACTGCACAATTTTTCATAAATTTTTCCTCTATTTAATTCCCAAGTTATACCTTTGAAAACTGTTTATAAAGCTTTTTCCTTCGTCCCTAATGCATAAATATAATTTAAGATTTGAAAGTACTAATGTATTTTGTCAAAAAATGACATCCCTTTGTCATGCTAACAGTTTTTATATCTCTTAAAAAGTAAAGGTAAAGTTGGAATAAATACCAATGCGAAGGGTGTGTCATTAACTCATTGTACTGCTACCGTGTTGAAGGACAGAGTTAAAATTATCCTATGGTAATGATCGTTTGGCACAAACACCCCCAGTCAGTTGCTCTGAAAGAAAACGGTAGTTGTTTCAGTTATCTTGAGAAGCTTATTCTGACATCGGATGATACAGCTAGCTAGTCTACTGCTGTGACACCAGTCGCATCCAAGTTAAAAGCTTGAATTTCAATTGATCACGCCTTTATTAGTGATGGCAAAATCGTGCTGTACAGTGTGTGACAAGCACATTGGGTGATCCATGAAGTCACAATTAGAACAGCATTTAAAAACTGGGCTTCATGTGAGAAATAAAAAACGTGCTCCGTCGAAAAAAAACAAGTTCTTCTTACAGAAGTGGTGCTGGAACCTTCTTCGTCTTCTACCAGTAAATTTAATAGAAGATTTGCGCATGACAGTGGTTGCTACAAACATACCATGGTATAAACTTGGAGTGCTATAGATTCAAGAATTCCTACACAAATAGTGTGACTTCAATATTCTGGATGAATGAACACTCCAGAAAAATTATTTGAACTCCTGCTACACTGACATTATGGAAAAGATTAGAGCTGGACTTGGTGATTCCTACGTATGAGTTGCCGTTAACGAGACAACCGAAGTCTTTGGTCGTTTTATCGCAAATAATCTCGTCGTAGGTAAATTTGGTCCAAACACAATGTCGAAGACTTATTTAATTTACTGCAAACCACTGGAAAACACAATTTCTCAATTCGTCAACAACGGACTTAAGCAGTTAGGGATTAACGAGAAAAAGATGCTGGTGCTCTACTCATAGGCTATGCAGCATCGTATATACTAACAGCTGCGGGTGCTCTGTCTGTATTTTACCCCAATATGTTTCACTTCATGTGTGTGACACATGGACTACACCGAGTGGCTGAGATCATAGGACATAAATTTCCTGAAGTGAATGATTTAATATCAGTAAGAAAAGAAGTTTTCCGTAAATATTCCTATCTAATGCAGTGCTTCAAGAAGCTGTTACTGGATGTGTCTTTACCTCCACAGCCTGTGATTACTAGATGGGACCATGGATACAAGTTGTGAACTTCTTTAACGAAAATTTCGAGGCAGTGAAGTCTTTGGTGGAAATATTTTCTCCTGAAAGTGCATCATCTGTGAGTGAGCTCTTTCAAGATTCAAAGGTAGCTTCACTGGCAGCATACATCACAAGTCAATTCAGTTGGATTTCGAACACCATTAAAAACTGGAAACTTCTGGACTGGCCCTCCACGAGTCTATGCTTTTTCATGTATACAAAATACTTAAAGGTGAGTGTGTGCAGTTCCCTAAGAACATTATTCCGAATATGGTTCGTCATCTGAAATACCGACCAGTTACTTCGTCTGAAGTTGAGAGGTCGTTTTACATTTATAAGAACATTGTAACATAGAGAAGGCAATAGATGACCGCAGAAAACATGGAAAAATATTTAATTATTAATTAATAATTAAATGATGTTGAATCACATGTGTACCTCTAAATTTTTTCAGTCCTATTTCTTATCAAATACATCTACTAAAACTTCCATTTTAAATTACATATATTTTTTTTATTTATTACACATTTATCTACATATTTTTCCGCTTTAGCTACGTCATACTTATGTACATACTGTATTTCTCATTTTCGTATTACATACAATCCGGGCTCTAGTAATAACATAGTATACTGAGGAGAATTACGTTTCTAGGAAACCGTGTAGCCTGCTGTTATCAGGTTATTCAAGAGCGGCAGGCAGCCAAGTGATTCGTGGAGCATCGCATAAAATTGAGACGCAACGTCCGACAAGAATAAATGTATACTAATAATAAATCTGCAACCGAAATTTTTCTGGTAATTTTCGCTCTTCCAAAAGTAATTGGTGTTAACATGTATAATTAATCATCCTGAAACCGAAAACCGCTTTTTTTAATTTTTGTTTGTGTCTGTCTGTCTGGACGTTTGTTACCTTTTCACGCGATAATGGCTGAACGGATTTCGTTGAAAATTGAAATATAAATTAAGTTCGTTGTAACTTAGATTTTAGGCTATATGACTCCCAAAATATTTTATTTAAAAGGGAGATTATAAGGGGGCCTCAATTAAATAAATATAAATATCTCGCTATTATTCATTTTTGTGAAAAATGTTATATAACAAACGTTTCTTTAAAAATGATCTCCGATAAGTTTTATTCCGGGCAAAATTTTGATAGGACTGATATTTAAGGATATACAAGAGTTTTAAAATAACAATACAATACTTTTTCACTGCCGCCTCAGATTATAGCGCCGTTGTTCCGTAACTCCTATGTGCAAAATATAAAATTTTTCAGTGGGAAGAAAAAACAGATTTATTCATTCTATGGCAGTGGTACATAGGAGATCGTGAATTCTTACATTTTCGAAAGAAAGAAATATAATTACATATAGAGATTGTATTATTTGCTGTATAACTATTTAAGTTATTTAATAGAGCAAAAATCTGAAAATCGATATGTCACATAGGAGTTATTGTAGGAAAGACATCAATGGCTATCATGAAGTAAAAACAAATGACTCCGTCTATTTAAGGAGGCCTTGACATTTATCAATATTAATATACAGACATTTGTGTGTTTGTATGAAGAAATCGCAGAAGCTAAATTGGATAATTCCTTCACTAATTGAAATTTGTAGTTTCTCTAAATGGGTGTAATACTACATATGGGGACTGAAGTAAAATCAAAATAGATCTTTACGCACAGAAAACTTGATATTCTGTCGAAATATTGTATAACTTGATTATTGCAACTTTATTTGGTCCACATAAAATACTCTAATTTTATACACTTAAATTTCTTTTTGTTCACAGAACATAATAGTTAAGAGTTTTGTCGTAAAGCTGAGTATTTTTACTTGACCATACAGCCCATAATAAATAAGCATTTTACCATAGAGCTCACTGGAGCTGAGTTATTTTAAAAGGCGTCACGAAATGACGTTCTAGTGCTCATAATTTACCCATATTCGTTTCCTGTGTTTCTTAAAATAATGTTTATGTAGTGTACCTCATTTTTTTATTTGCATAAACAATGATATACAACCGAGCGAGTTGGTCCAGACGGTAGCGTTTGAGACACGCATTCGGAAGTTCCCGGGTACAAACCCCATGGCCGACCAATCTGACTGGGGTTTTTCATGATTTTCCTCAGTCATAAAGGCAAATGCCGGATTGGAAAGATACATGCCATGATTCATCACCGTCTCAATTACCAATAACAAAAACATTAATCAAAGTCTATAATCAGTTACATGAACACAAGCCATCTACAACACACAATAGAAAGAGGAACTCAACAAGAGTAAAAACGGCCTACTCATATAACCACACATTCTAAACACGCGACATGACCACAGATGTTAAGGCGTGAATAAAATAAACTCAACCAAAATAAAATGAACAGTAAGGTTAACATAAAAATTATCTTCGTACACAATCAACTCAATTAATATGGAATGATTTATTAAAGGATGCATTAAATACTAATTTAGAAAGATGTTAAACGAATTATCCTTGCACCAAAAGCGGATTTTGTGTGAATAAAATTATCATATTTTAATTCGTTTTATGTAATAACAATTAAGAAACATGTTAAAGGAATTATCATTGCACCACATAAGTGGTCTCTGGACTAAAATGATCGCATTTTAATTATTTAAATACAATTTAAATTAAATAACATATTAAACGATTTATCCTTCTATCAAACACGAATGTTCCCTGGACCAGATGTCCTATTTTAATTATGTAATTACTTTATATTTATTTCTAACAAGTGCAGCCGAACGCACGGGTACGGCTAGTTATTTTAATGAAATTACAGGAATTAACCCTAAGTTTTGTAAGCGCATTCCATCTTCTGCTTCAAAGAGGAAACCATAGTGACGTACAAAGTAATTTGTCGATACGGAGAAGTAGGTAATGTTTTATAAATATATTTAAGATATATTAAATATAAATAAATAAATAAATAATTTAATTATTCAGTCAATTACCATTTTACTCTACTGGTGAAGAACTGGAGGACCTTACTTTAATAATTTACGAGTAATCTTCTTCTAGAGAGTAGACTGTCGGAAAACTATATTACTTTGGAATATGTATTATATGTCTTTCTCGTCTTAAATTTTATCGTACCTGGTTAACATGTTTCAGACTGTTAACCAGATACGGTAAAATTTAACACAAGAAAGACATATAATACTTATTCAGAAGTGATACAGTGTTAAAAGTTGAGTAATAAAGATGTATAAAATATATTACGTTTAACATTTAGCCTAATATCATGAAGATTATCCTACAGAGGAATTTGGGAAATGAGTACTGTATTCTATTGAATTTTGTAATATATTACTTCAAATAAAAAATATGCTTTTTTGCAGTCCTCTTTCACATGGACATGTCCTTTACGTCAAGAGAATTTACTGTCGCAGTGCACAATTGTTCATGTTATCCATAATATTTGTCATTCGATTTATTCATTGGTTTTCCTTTACGTGTACTATACTTTGGCGCTTAATTCATATAATAGTGGACAAGCTTACACCAGTAATAGCAGCAGCAAGCAATGAGGATTGTTTTATAGATATGATTGGTTTTCCATTTTCTCTTTAAAGCTCAATCACATTTGCAATAATTTTCTTAGCACCAGTTTAATTTCTGTAAGTTTTTTCCTTCGTTGCGCCATGTTGCACTGTCTGAGGGTTGAACGTCACTGACACAAAACAATACAACTTATCTTTGACACGACAACTGATAAGAAAGAGGGGCGGCAGAAGAGGATAGAACTAGTGTTCTCAGGGACATACCCACCGTTTTTCCGGTCTTTCTGCACTGGAATGTTCCCTGGCACAACAACCACTCCTTTTTGTTTGTGTATACCAGCGTCCATGACATACTGTACACAAATGTCTTAGAGTTTGAATCTATGAATAGTACCGTGTGCTTTGTACAGGATGAGAATACCGTCCATTCTAATATAAATACACACATGACGAGAGAATAATTATCGTGAAAGATGTCTTCAGTAGCACACATTTCACAAAGTTTATCACTTAATCTATTTGTGGCGAGTTGAAGTTCATTCAAAGGTTTTTATATTACAAATTTATACGTCAAAACAGAAGTATGCATCAGAAAAAAATAACTAATAGCGTTTTAATACCATATCAAGTACCCTGTTTGAGAGCAGCTCTCCCCGCTGGTCCATTGTCATGATTCACAAATTCCCTTGGGACCGCACAGTTCTCCATAAAATTAAGTAGAAAAATATATTGTACAAAATTAAAGGTAATAGAAATTGATAGGTCTAAAACTCGATAACTACATTGATAATCATTGTAAATTAGACTGTTGTACAATCCTCTGTAGAATCTGAGTACTCAGTGCTTTAAATAGTTTTAGGAACAGAATTTAGATCGAGTGACCTGGAAGGCCAGATCAAGGATTCACATCTTCCTATCTTCAAAACCCCATGAAAAATATGTTTGAACCTTATCCCTTGAGCTACATAGATTTGTCATATCCCGAATGGACTTAAGTAACTATGTGTTATTAAAAAAATCATTTAGTAATAGACCTGTATTGATATAAACCTTACAAAAACACATAAATTCACTACGTTTTGTATATTGCTCTGTGATTGTGTGTATTGTGTGTATATTTCTGAGAGCGAGAGAGGGAGACAAATGGATACAGAGAAAAGAGCGTGAAAGAAGAAAGAATGTTGCGAAAATTCTAAAGTCTTCTAATAAAATGAATTGGCTTGTCAGGATTCTTAGTATGGGCACATCTTGGACTAATATTTTTACTGCAGGTATAGACCTACTTGTTAATACCTCAAAAAATTTACATCAATTTGTTTAGAGTAATTAATTTGTAGTTTACAGACTGTACGTCATTTCTAAGGACTTTAGTCTGTAATAAAATCATTTTACTTCTTGCGCTATTCACCCAGTATCTCCAAGGGTAACGTTCTGCGGCCAAGAGTCTACAAGTGCAACTAGAGGGACGCAAAAGTCAAGTCACGCAATTGGAAAAAAAAAATATATGCAATTTTTTCATTATAACATAAATAAATGCGTGGCGCAACAGCCCATGGAAGGAGTAGGCCATTCAGCTGATTGGAGGCATCACGTTCACATGCCTCATAGATCTTTCAGAATAAGAAGACATGCCATAAGCCAATTTAACCTTGGCAGAAGTGTACTGCCGACACATGGTGCATAAGTGAAAGACAGAGACAGTAGGTACGTGTGGGACAAAGACAGAAAATGTCAATCCCTGCAGTGCGCGACATGAGCGATCTGTTTCTTCATTGTTATGTTTAAAAACTTTTACTGGAGTCATTTCCCTCCTAATTTTTATTTTTAATTATTTTCACTTTAAGAACTACATAAAGTGACACACGAATTTGCTTCCTTTTTGAGAGAAAAATAAAAGAATAAAAGCGCTTTCTGACATGCGGCCATTTTCGCTTGGAAAAACCGTAAGAGAGAACATTTAATCAAACGTCTAGACTGCCTTGTACAGCAATCCTGAATTTGTGCTGTTTATTTCTCCGGAATAAAGTGGAAATACAGGACATTCGTAGGGACGGGTTACGCATATGGCGATAATGTAACATAAGCGTATCTATACATGCGTGATATAGTACTCACATTCAAATGGAAGATTATTTTCTTCTTTCCTGCCCAAATTAAGCCTCTCTTAATTTAATCTGATTTAATCATTTATCTGGTACTTTTACTTAGAGGTTTAGGATTCTATATTCTTTTACTGTGGTCTGTGGCAATATAAGGCTACGAGACAAAGTACAAAGTGGCTCATTTTCATTGACCTAATAAATATGTTAAATGAGAGAAATTGTAGTCAATAAAAATCATGTTATTAAAACAAATGAATTTCTACATATTGTTGTTAACGTGTCTTGGGTATTATTATCTGAAAATAACACCCTTCAGGTATTCACTTGCCTTTTCAGTGCACTATCTTCATCCCTTGCGGAAGCTTTCTATTCCCTTTTCGACAAGGTGGGGACCTGTACTGTCAATATCGTCATGAATACTTGTTTTCAAATAGTCGATGATGCGGAGTCTACAGACTACTTTCCTTGAAATAGGCCCATAAAGAAATGAAAGAGCGGTAAGGTGTATCCCAGAAACAAGAAATTACGCGTTCCATAAATAATTCTGGCAGCGTGTCCATGCTCAGACGCGCAGAACTGGTAGGAGTCCGCACCATAGCGACTTTGCACACGTTGAGTACGGTATTGTCAGGAGTTCTGACAGTTGTGTGGATGTTGTTCGTTTTCAACTGATCCAGATTGTCGCCATTGTTGTACCTTCGACGTATCGTTAAATGTGAAGGATCTCCTCCCCGATCATGTGCAACACCGAACTCTCTTCTAAAAGAACGCTGAACATCAGCAAAACTATTTGTTATATTAATCACTCAGTACAAAATATATGCTGTTGCACCGACCACCTGTCCATTGCTGCAAATTTTCAAAATCAATGATCAGAGAAAAGTTTATACATGTATAAATGATAAGTCTTTAGGCCTATATTTCATCTCGAAACGCGGATATTGTAAGATAATTTTCCAGAAGACGGTGATCTCTTGGCAGCGATAGTGAATTAATTATTATTGGTCTATTTTACGACGCTTTCTAAACTGCGATGGTTATGTAGCGTCTGAGTGATATGAATCCAGAGTCCAGCGCCGAATGTTACCAGCATTCGCTCTAAATGGTTTGAGGGGAAACCCAGGAAAAACCTCAATCAGGTAACTTGTCTCAACCAGGATTTGAACCTGAGCCCCCTCGTTTCACGGTCAGACATGCTACCGTTACTCCAGAGCGGTGGAATGCAAACTCTTATTTCTGGGTAACAAGATATTAATATTAATCTTAAATTTCCTACTTAAAAACAATGGCAGTTGACTTAGGCCGGGATTACGATCGATGTTCGTTTGCGTTACGTTACGTTGCGTTCATCTGTACGTTGAATTTCTACCGAACGTTCAGAGGCTGTGTATTATGATCGACGTCCGTGACAACTATCACGCTCTGCCGGCCATAATGAGTACTGAAATGCACACGTCAGTCAGTCAGTCAGTCAGTCAGTCAGTCAGTCAGTCAGCTGATTATGATAAACATTGAATTTTATGGTAACTTTGAGACAAATAAAATAGGCCTATCGGTATTACAAAAATATTTACGACAGAATAAAATAGAATGACGATAATAATAATAATAATAATAATAATAATAATAATAATAATAATAATAATAAAAATAAAACCATATACTAGGGAAGACTGTTGTACCTTGAAACATTTTTCACCTTTTTTTTTTTAATTTGAGAAATGAAATATCTTAAATGAAAAATGCTTCAAATAATAATTATTGAAGTTTCCTTTACAACTTCCTGTATGTATTTTCATGTTTTACAGATCTATTAAGGGGGAAAAAATAAAATAAAGGGATGTGTAATGTGTTCGAAGGTACCTTTGTAAGTTGAGGCACATGGAATATAGCTGGGAATATAACTGTAAAAACTGACAACCATATTTAAAATATATTTCCCATCATAAACCAGAGTAGGCTTCTCTGTTTGAGATTTTATTTCTTGGTTTTGTGTTATATCAATGAACGAAATGTTTACTTCTGGTACTAAAAAAATTGTTTCGTCCACAGAACTCACACTTTGCAATAAATCAAACCGAAATTACGACCAGAACTACTAAGCGACTTTCTCTACAATCTACTTCAGTTGAGTCCTCTAGGTAGCAGCAAAAATTAAAAGAAAAAAAAATATATATATATATATATATATATATATATATATATATATATATATGTTCAAAGCTATACTATGCTGTAGGTACAACAGTCTTCCCTACTAAATAGCTGGACTAGTGCGAATTACGAATATATTATTTGTTAGGTAAAAGCCCCTTTATTTCGGGTTAAAATAAAATAACGTATCTAAAATAATGTAAATAAATTATTAAAAGATAAAAAAAAAAGTAAGTTTAACCAAGGCTCGAACCAGAGCCCATCTGCACCACGACCAGTCTCTTGGCGATTACGCTACGGAGAGATATGATATGTAATTGTTGAATTACATGTTATGAAGACTTTCATGTTTGCTGCCTATAATGTTTAATTTTAAACAAAATGTGTTTTATGCCAAATAGAGGAAATATATTCATGTGACGTGACATATTAAATCAAAGATCGTTTCTCGTATTATGTAATTTTTAATTAATATGATTTTATTTAATATTTCAGTAGCAATATGGCGCATCTACAACGAAAGAAGAGGTAAAAACATATGAAGGGCTTCTGATTCGTGATTGGTTGACGTTCAGCTTACGTTTCTTTGCGTTTGTGAAAGCTTGACCTTGGGAATGTTGAAACAACGCCGTCACGCGTTCGTTCATTCTAACGTTGATCGTAATGAAATACACGGAGCTTGCATTGGTCGAACTTCTACGTACTTCACCGCAACATAACGTAACGCAAACGAACCTAAGGCCGGGATTACGATCGACGTTCGTTTGCGTTACGTTACGTTGCGGTGACGTACGTAGAAGTTCGACCAATGCAAGCTCCGTGTATTTCATTACGATCAACGTTAGAACGAGCGAACGCATGACGGCGTTGATTCAACATTGCCAAGGTCAAGCTTTTACAAACGCAAAGAAACGTAAGCTGAACGTCAACCAATCACCAAACTGAAGCCCTTCATATATTTTCACCTCTTCTTTAGTTGTAGATGCGCCATATTGCTACTGAAATATTAAATAAAATCATATTAATTAAAAATTACATAATACGAGAAACGATCTTTGATTGAATATGTCACATCACATGAATTTATTTCCTCTATATGGCATAAACCACATTTTGTTTAAGATTAAACATTATAGGCAGCAAACATGAAAGCTTCCATAACACCTAATTTAACAATTGCATTTCGTATATCCCCGTAGTGTAATGGTAAACAGACTGGTCGTCGTATAGGTGAGCCCTGGTTCGAGCCTGGGGTAAACCTATTTTTTTTATCTTTTTAATAATTTATTTACATTGTTTGAGATAAGTTATTTTATTTTAACCCGAAATAAAGGGGCTTTTACCTCACAAATAATATATTCTTAATTCGCACTAGTCCAGCTATTTAGTAGGGAAGACTGTTGTACCTTCAGCATAGTATAGCTTTGAACATTTATTGTTTTTTTAATTTTTGCTCCTACCTAGAGGACTCAAACTGAAGTAGATTGTAGACAAAGTTGCTCAGTAGCTCTGGTCGTAATTTCGGTTTGATTTATTGCAAAGTGTGAGTTCTGTGGACGAAACAATTTTTTTTAGTACCAGAAGTAAACATTTCGTTTATTGATATATGTATTCCAACACAAAACCAAGAAATAAAATCTTGTAAAGTAAAGTTGTGAAGGAAACTTCAATAATAAAATTATTTCAAGCATTTTACATTTAAATTTTTCATTTCTCAAAATTAAAAAAAAAGGTGAAAAGTGTTTCAAGGTACAACAGTCTTCCCAAGTACAGGTTTTATTATTATTATTATTATTATTATTATTATTATTATTATTATTATTATTATTATTATTGCCATTCTATATTATTCCGTCGTAAAATATTTTTGTAATACCGTTAGGCCTATTTTATTTGTCTCAAAGTTACCATAAAATTCAATGTTTATCATAATCACCGAACGTCGATCATAATATACAGTCTCTGAACGTTCGGTAGAAATTCAACGTACAGATGAACGCAACGTAACGTAACGCAAACGAACGTCGATCGTAATCCCGGCCTTAATATAATGTCAACATATATGTCGAACTTGGATTCAGGCCACAAAGGGAAAAACACTAAAGGAGAGGGATTCGATCCGGTGCTGTGGATTGAACTTCAGCGTAGCTCAGTGGTTAGAGCGCTTGATACGTAGAACCAAGGACCCGAATTTTTCTCCTCTAATAACCATTGTTACCATAATAGATATATTCTGCAGGACCAAAACATTAATCTTTACGTAAAAACGAGAACTGTTTAAAATAACGATACATTTTTGTTGTCACGAGATCACAGCCTTCTGGAAACTTATCTTACAATATCGCGCTTCGAGATAAAATATGAAGACTTCATCGTAGAGCGTAATACACTTGCGGAAATGGCAATTACAAAATTCGTATGATTGAAGCACTCGCTTCTCTCGTGCTTCGACTTATATAATTGTACTCGTTTTGTAATAGAGCACTTTTCGCATTTGTATTACAATAATATACTATCATAGTTTGGTACGATCCAGCGAGTTGGCTCAGACGGTAACGTTTTAGACTCAAATTTTGGATGACCCAGTTTCAAACCCAGTGGTAGACCAATCTCACTGAGGTTTTTCATGGTTTCAGTCACAAAGGCAAATGCTTGATTGGAAATTTACATACCATGATTCATGAACGTCTCAATGTGTTATAATACATTAATAATAATAAATTAATAATAACAATTAATAACATTATTAGACTATTATTATTACTATTATTATTATTGTTATTGTTATTATTATTAAAATATTAATTATAAAAATGTTCTTGTGTAGATGCATTTACTAGGAAGAGTGCAGGAAACCTAATTTTTAGGCCAGTTTCTTTTCACACGTTCGTAAAAAAATGGATTTCATGTTTCGTCGTCAAAATCCCAATACAGAATATCATTCAGGAATTAATTCACGAACATTTAAAGAATTGCTCACAAATAAATTTACTGTGTTCTTAGAAGAGGGTTCCGTAAAAATTATGGACAATCCAATTATCATTCCATTATCGCGGTGTAAAAGTGGGCAAATTTGCACTATAATTGTAACTTTGCACTACCAACACTTTTTGAATTGTACATGATTGTGATTTTATAGATTTCTTACACAGTATTCCGTGTGTCTGGTAGCTCTTTTTAAAGTCTGTGATTTGAGGTACCATCTGGTGCAAGTTAAGTTACCAATCGGTAATTTGTCTATCATCTATTGAATGAGTTGTTGAAATGGTGATGAATGTTTTCTGTTGTATTACTGAAACCTTCGAATCATATATTGAAAAGATAAGTTTCTAACAATAAATGTATATTAATTTATGCATCTATAAGTTTGGTTTGCATATTGAAAAACATTAAAATAATTATTCACATGGATGAAATGAGTGCAATGTAGAAATGTTCAGTCACATTACTCTGAGGTACAACTTTGCACCGCGATCTTCTTAATGACATTTACAGCAACACATATTGTGTACCAGCAAACCATATTAATAATCAATTGCAATATATATTAGAATAAAATACCTTCAGAATACGCATTTTTCATTAGTTACCAAGGCATTGTATTATTCCATTCCAGTAAGCATGGCTCTATGTCTAATTTGAGGAACTACAGGAGAGACATCAAGAAAAACAGAAGCAGAAGAAGAAGACACTCTAAAAAGTCGGAAAAGAGGAAGAACATTGCAGAAAATTAGGTCTCTGATAATGAATCTGATATAGATGTCATTTTGGATGATGAAACTAATGTCAACATTGCGCCTTCTAAGTGTAAAAGCTAATCAAGAGCTGCAAAGAAAGCACTGGCAAGATATGAAACCAGAGGTGTCAAACTGGAGATATTTTAATGTTCCAGAGATTTCAAAATATTTAAACTGATGAAAAAACAGAAACTATATATGCTGATGTAACAATGGTCTAGAATTCATTATTGCAAAATACTTTTGTACTAATAAACATGGTCTCTATGTTATGAAAGTTGAACTACAGTGTTGTAATTTTGCACCAGTTGAGTGTAGTAGGGAATATAGCAAGAAGAATTGTTTGATGCAAAGATGTCCAACATTGCTGCACAACATTGCACCACTTCTTAAAATATTTTCTTAATGCATTTTTTGTCCAAAGATCTGAATTTAGAATAAATGTTTAGGTCCTAATCATAGTATTGACATAATTACATTTTTTAAGAGACACAGAAATAATTTTTTGTGGAATTATTCTAAGAAAACCTTAAAATGTGGTGCAAAGTTGTCCACTTTTACTGTACTAAATAAAATTCCAAATACAGTCACAAAGAAGCAGAAAATAAGAGAATGGTAAGAAAAAAACAATACGCGTACACATCAGAATCCAACAGTCACAATTTCTCAGTTACTTTAAATGATTGCACCATATAAAAATGAAGAGAAACCAAACGGATTATAGTGTAGCTAATGAAATGGACCATGAAGTTATTGCAAAGTTAAGGGATAAATCGCTGATCAAAAAGTTTAACAGATGGAAATAATGCAGTGGATATCCCTGAACCACTTATAGTTCCATTGCTTTAAAGTAGCCTACATCAGTAATTAATACGAACAAAGTAAGATTTTCATATACCATCGTATTTTTAAACCGGCTTAAGCAGAAACAAACGATTATCCATTTCGGAGGTATTGGTAACGTGTGGTAAGCGTGATGATCCTCCATTTCTTATAGATCGCATACAAAATCGAATTTCGCTTCTCACGGTAGTTCTCAAAACTCTTCACGATACTTGGTGGTACTACATATTTTCATGAGAAAAATTCTTCTCCCACTAGGATTAGAAGCATCGCTCATTCCGTATCGGTAGTTCAAAGCCTCAGACCTAACCGAGTGTCTAAAAAGGTTTGTTAATGGGACTGTCATGCAATGAATCTCAACTTAAATTTCGAAGTGCATACTTATCATAAATGTGGTAACTTATACTTGGAAATTAAAATTAGGCCTACAAGCAGCTTAGAAGAGAGGGAAAAACTAGAAAAATTGAAACATATTCACCAATTGATTCATATCCGATAACTAAAAAAAATAATGAAGAACTCGCTAAATAAATTTTCAAGAAGAGAAGCTTGACAGTCGGTCTTCAACTGTGTTTTCAACCCCCTACTTTATCAGCTCAATCGCATTTCACAAGCGACAGATGCGGACCTACATACTCGTACATGTTCCACTTATCAGTGCAGAGTTCCACGACCGCTACAGAAGCTTGAAAATCTGCAGTATGGCACTCTACATTTTGCCAATCATACAACAATTTTATGAAAATTAACTTAAAAATTTCTCAGTATTTTTGGGTACTTTTCTAAAATCAGGACAGTTATAAATTATTTGTGCGAGATCGTGCGTATATGCTTGCTTTCCGCACAAAACCAATACGCGGTAAGTGTGAAATACCACATTCAGTATTCCCAAAGTAACACACATAACATTTCCCTCTTCTTACCGCTTAAGCGCGACATTCATTTTACTGCTTTAGGCTTTTAACATATTATTTTTAGAGACGTTTAACATAGTAATAATTATAAAGTGGAAACTTACCACTGCAATTTCACCTAAATTGCACTGTTAATTATTGTTTTTAAATATTTGCAAAAATTAAATAAACTCTACAACACCACAAAAGTTACTGCATTTGTAATGCAAGTAACATTAAGGAAGCCGTGAAAAAATCAACAAGATTCCAGATGCCGATGTTATTACTGCAAAATGTTATATAAATAATATTGTTAAAATATTAAAATGAAAAATAAATCATTTCATAACCTTACCGTTTGTTTTAAGTTCGCATTTATAGACTGGGGGGAAAAAAGACAGACGTATATCACGGCCTGCTGGAATATTTGATATTTGATATATTTGGTCACAGCACTTCTTTACATGTAATGGTGTACCTCACATTTCTGTATCCGGTGCCACCATTAACACTTACATTAACACATATTTGCAGTACATGTCTACACAACTTCTACCAATTAAACTATGTACTTTTTTTATTATTACTTGTTCAATCTCCCTCTCAGTATTTCTCCTACATTTCGTTTGCTATTCTCTATTTGATCATTAATCGTATATATCTAAATTTATATATGCCTTTCAAACCCCCTTTTTCCTCTAACTACTATTCACTAAGATTTCAATTTCACTTATTCTCTACAAATTATCATATTGAATTATTTGCCTTATTTGTTCTTTGACCTTTTCTCCTATCTGTCTCTTATATTCATTTACTGTTCCAACGTTCAAATGTCAGTACTAATTTTATGCTGTTGCTTGTTCATTTCTTTTAACCCTTTTTCACTTTTCACTCATTCATATTTGCGCTCACTTTCAACTTTCTCTCTATTCCACTTACACCTAAACCTTTCACAATACTCTCACTTCCTATAAATCTTATATTTCTCTCTACACATCAGCTTATACACTTTCTCGCTCCCCTATACTTCTCTATCATTTACAATTACAATTACCCTTTACTAGCACTTTTTGATCATATCCCCACATTTTTTTAATCGTATCTAATAACATTGCTATATCCTCAGCTGTCGCAGGTTCTGACCTTTCTTTACTGCTTGTCTCTGCTTTATTTCTATCTCTGTCTTTCTTTCTATTTCTTTCTTCTTCTTCTTCTTCTTCTATTCCTCTTTTATTCCCCCCCACGCTTTCACTTCCACATCCTAGATTTCCACTCACACTCGCACCCTTAATCTTTTCACTACTTTCTTCCCTATCACCTCCTGACTCTTGGTTTCTCTTTTTATCCCCACTCGCCTTTTTTCTAACACCTGTGCTTCTTGTTCCGTTATTGTCAGCATTCCTTCTGGAGTGCGCTAACCTTACTGCCATCGTATGGAGACTAGGAATCTGCTTACGCTGCTTGATCACGTTACACTTATCTTCTCGATGTGTCATCACCTCTACACTTCCTCGTACGTCAGCATGTGGGTTTCTGAACTCACTACTATTCGCTCCTGTTACCATGTGATCTGCGACAATGACTTGTTCCGTCCTTGAAGTTGGGATGATTTTCTTCTGCTCCTTCCCTTCGCTCGTGTAGCAAACGTCGACTTTGTCCTCTTTCGTTCTTCTCGTTAGTCCAAATTCTGGATGATCTTCATTCCTCAGGCAGAACTCCAGATCATACCATTTTCCGTTCACTTTCAATTTATCTTCGTACATTTTAGCAAAGTGACCCTTCGCCCTCGCTGCTTTCATATAAGGTAGTAGTCATTTTCTTCTATTTCTTACTTCAAATGACATATCTGTTTCCACCCTCACTCCTGAACCCCGGAGCCGTCCTAGATTGTTCAGAATAACTTCCCTTACTTTTGTATTCTTGAGGCTCAAGAAGATAGGCCTTTTATTTCCTTTCCCTAATCTGTACGTATGGTCGACATGTTCTTCTCTCAACTCTATATTAAAGATCACTTCACATAAATCTCTCACTTTCTTAAAGGTATCCATCGCTTTTTCCAGGCCCCTTTCTTCAACCCCGAAAATTATTAAGTTATCTTTTCTCAACTTGAGGTCGTATTCACTCATCTTCTTCTTTAATTTGTTATTCTCTTCTATCAACTCTTCCATCTTTTCACAGATGTTATCTACTTTTAGTCTTAAAGCCTGGTTCTTCATATCTACTTCTACTTGATTCAAGCCTGCATTATTATTCCGTTCCTCTCTACTTAATTCACTTACTTTATCATTTCCTGATGTCTCTTTCCGTAACCACTGTTCCATCTTCTCTTACTGTAATCTTCGTTTCTTCCTCAGGCCAATAGCCTTTATACTGTGTAAGCGATTTGTGCACACGCGACTGCTCTCTCCGGCTTTCTGCTGTAAACTCGGCCTGCTGGAATATAGTAAACACAGAAAACATTTTATAGCAACAATGTTTTCAGCAATATTTTAGTTTTTAAAAGTTGTCGTCATTGAACAGAAACCAAGATGAAGATTTCATTGCAACTAATTAGAAATTCCTCTTTCAGGTATGTAATAAACGATCTTCGCACAAAATAATGTACGATACACGAGCGGTATGTTTGTTTTCATGCTCTCGAAAATTAAAAACGCTCAACTACGTTTCGCTTTTTCAATCTTTTCCTCGAACATGAAAACATCAACATACCGCTCTTGTAACGCATATTACTATTATGATATTGGCCATTTTTACTGTAATATGTGTAGACTGTGTTTACAATAAGAGTGAAATGTTTACTATTATGAATGTAGGTGTACTTTGTTTTCTAATAAAATGTAATTTTCCTTCTAATTTCATGTTTTTTTCATATTCACAAAGTTACAATGCAGTTTTGACTCCCAACAATTTCTTTATGCTAATAGCACAATTAATTTGATATTACAACTGTGGAACTTATGAAATATTCTTTTCTGCCCATTAAAGTGTTGCCACAAAGTAGATGTAGAAGAGTTATTTTGAATTTGTTAAGAACTCAATGTTTGATGTTATGAACTCCTTTGCGATCTTCTAATTTAACTTATGCGACTTCTCTTGCTATTCTATACCATCAGAGAATTACAACTACAGTAGACTATGCGCAAGGTGCATCACGGAGTTTTCTCTTATCTACAAGCCTTGTTCACCCTTGCTGTAGTACACATTTTCACGCCCCGTGCTGCCAAACTGTTAATTTCAGTTAGCCTTAAGGTTAACCTCGCCGTATATTGATGAAGACGTGCCGTATGTATGCTCCCTGCATCAGTGGTGAGATAATGAGGTAATCCACTCCGCTCCGAGGGGACTGCGCGGTGTGTTGCAGCTCTCACCTGTTTGTTGTCATCTTGTTTACAACGCTTCCCTATTGTTCAAACTCATTCGATTTAATTTATGTTTGGCACCCTTCACTCCTACCATTCTGAAAAAGGTATGCCAATTTTAAAACAATTATTAATTTTAAAAAAGTCATGCGACTGCTGAAAAAAATTCCATGCAAGTTACAACAGTTCAAGCTTGACGATGAAAACACAATAAAGAACAAAAATGCAGACAGAGAGACGAACGGACAAACGGAGAGACAGACGGACAGACAGACACACAGACCGATGAATGGCTGGAAAGATGGATGGATGGGTAGCTGATAGTTGATAAGTAGATTGGTTGATAGATAAACTGGTTTATAATATACAAGGCGGAAGAGAAATAACCCTGCAGATTTTCAGAGCGATATTTAACGAAAAATTGAATACCATATTGGTGGGAAGTTCATAGTTTTCTCAGTAAAAAAATGTTTTTTTTTTTTCCTCCAATGTTTAAAGGGTTAGGTACAGCTTACAGCAGTAGACCTACAATTTTTGGAGATATTCAATTTTTTTTCCTCCATTACTGTATCTTGTACAGCTGTAAAAAAAAAAAGTGGCCGCACTCGTGAACAGCGAATATTTTCAAAGTCCACTTCGGGTCGCGGCGATGTTACACGATGCATGTGCTTGTACAAGCAGTTCCCGAACTATGAAAGTGTTCCATGTCTGCGCCTCGTGGGCTAGCGGTATAGTGCTTGTTTAATGATTCAAAGGTTGTGGGTTCGGGCCTTCTTCAAGTTTTCATTTTATTTTTTAATCGTTCTTTAGCGATGTAAATGCTATTCAAATTATCATTTATATCTAGTTATCGTTCTTTATGGATATCACGTTATTTATATTTTGTTATCGTTCTTTAGAGATATGAATAAAATTCAAGTCATCATTTGTATTCTGTTATCGTTTTATAACGATATGAATAACAATTATTATTATTGTATCTCCAATGGGGATTAGTCCTATTTTACATATGTATGTTAGGGCTATAGTTTCATACACAAAAAAGATAAGCATAAAGACAAATAGAAAAGAAAATTAAATTAGCTTACGCGATGTAAACAAAACATAAACAAACCGTAAATTAGGCATTGCGATTGCAAAATAAATATCAGGTATCAATTTGAAACATACAAAAACATTAACAACAACATACGTAACACTTCTATAACACAAAACGCAGGTTTCCGTACCATACATAATAAATTAATACACAATAGTCACACAAACACAATCAAACTATAATTACGACATTGCGACGACATGAAGCATCACATAACTGACTCACATACATAACAAATCAAGCATTCGTTACAACACATACACGTCAACATAGTAACCACACTTTTAAAAGTTACAAATTTGGCTCCAAGAAGAATAAATAGGACACTGTTACTAATTACTATTATTCTACAATTTCTTAAATACATCTGTAATAAATCTGTGAAATTCCGATATCAATAATATTCACGTTTTTTATATTGTTATCGTTCTTTAGCGATATAGATAATATTCAAGTTATCATTTATATTCTGTTTCCCTTCATTAGCATTATAAAATAATATTCAAGTTATTTATATTGTTATTGTTCTTTCGCAATATGAATAATCTGTATTTTATGTAAGTAATTATTATAACACAAATAACCATCTTTCTTTGTAAAATAGGTTATTTTATTTAGATAATTAAATAAGTATTATATAATATCTTATATTAATTAAACAAACCGATATTTATCATTTATATTCTGTTATCGTTCTTTAGTGATACTGTATAAATAATATTCAAGTTATTTATATTGTAATCGTTCTTTCGCGATATAAATAACATAAATTGAATATTAGGTTTTGAAAAATCCAGTTGCATAATACTGGTATTAGTTTTTCTTTTTGTATTATTACATTATACTATCTTGAACCACAATAAAATGAAAAGGAGTAACGAGGAATTGAACCTGAGACGTTGACATCTAAATTTCGACGTTCGTCCGCTGAGCTACGAGGGCAAAGTGTGGAAACATTTTCGGAAAAATTGGCCCAATCACACTCTAAGATTTTCTGATGATTCGTAGAAGCTAGTCCAGGATGCGGGGGGCAAAGGCTAACTGAGATTTCCCGGTCTCTGATAGGGTCAAACATCCTGATAGAATTAATATTTAACCTTTGCCGTGACTTTTGGTGAAGTCCGGAGGGCCCAATTAGTCAAATCCACTCTCCTCATCTCCACGCTTGGGTCCCCTGGAATTTAATAAAATGCGAAAGAGATAGTGGTGTGCGGAAAGCAACGGGATGTTACCGCATTTAGGCCTATCCTTCCCAAGAAAAACTGCAAACATGAACAAAGGAAGCTTTTAATAGAAGAAGAAGGATATTGGATATTCTGCGGACCTCTGGAAAAAGAACTAAGGAAGAGACTAGTGAAGTGCTTTGTGTGGAGTGTGGCATTGTATGGGGAAGGAACATGGACATTACGACGAAATGAAGAGAAACGAATTGAAGCATTTGAAATGTGGATGTGGTAAAGAACGGTGCGTGTGAAGTGGACAGACAGAATAAGAAATAAAATTGTGTTTGAAAAAGTGAGTGAAGAAAGAATGATGCTGAAACTGATTAGAATGATAAAAAGTAACTGGTTGGGTCTCTGGTTGAAAAGAATAATAGACGACATTAGGATATGTGGATCATATGCGGAGACTAAGAGGAAGGCAGAAAATAGGAAAGATTTGAGATTGCTGGGTTTGAAATGAAAGACCTGCCCATGGACAGAACACTTATGTATGTGGGTATGTTCAGAATGCCTGGAATATCGTGTCTAAGAACAGTCGCTATTTGCAAAGACTAGTCGATTCCATGCCCACTCGACTGCAAGATGATCGAGATAAGAGGAAGATAGACTAAATATTGAATTGTGGCTTTTTGTTTTGTTTTTTGAACGCTTAATTGTTTGAATATTTTAAGGCCGACGCCAGTAAATTTGTTGTGTTAATGCCACGAAAGATATTTTTATTGAGAATAAAATCTTGTTTCTTTCCATTTGCAGCCACAATATCATAATGATAAAGTCATGGCATAATATATTAATGAATCTGATGTTAATTACTAAAATAATCGTAAAAGAGAAAGGAGCCATTATGTATAGTTTGTCTCTCTCAAAAACATAACAAAAAAAAAACATAAAAAGCTCGAGGTTGTAGTCGAACGCAGGACTTCATGAATAAGGGGCCTGAACGCTACCATTACGCTATCGAATCACAGAGAGAATACTTCAATTATAACTGTAGATATCAGGCAACGTGGTCCACCAACATGTAACATCGCCTGTCTCCGAATTATAGCGAAGATACCCGAAGGGAACTTTGTTTCAGGAGAGCGGCCACTTTTTCTTTTGACAGCTGTACAATAATGAAAATTGGTATGTATAAAACAATGTCCTGCTGCTATATGAAAAAAATATATATATTTTAACGATTTAAAAAAGAGTATTTATAATTCTTTTATCAAAGTTCAAAATGGTGGCAGTTCACTGTGCAGTGATGAAGCGTTTCTCTCTTAACTCAAAAACTTGTTAATTTTTCATGTCCTCTCTCTTTCAGTTTGTTGCTGAAACTCATCTTTACAATATTATTATCTTTCAACTATATTCCTTAATAAATAATATATATATATTTTTTATTTTGTGTTAGAAGAAAATACTGATATTTGTTCATTTTTAAAGGAATTTATTTTTTATCAGATAATCTATCAAATGTAGAGAAGTGATCTTGCATCGTATTATAGATATGACATTTATAAATACACAAACAAATTTCATCACCGAATCTTAGAAATTTTTTTTATTCATGTGGGAAACGCTTCATCACCGCACAGTAAACTGAATTTTGGAAAAAAAAAAATTGTAAATAATTTTTTTAAATCGTAAAAATATTTTTTTCATATAGCGGAAGGACAGTGTTTTATACATACTAATTTTCATTTTTGTACAAAACACAGTAATGGAGGAAAAAAAATATTGTATATCTCCAAAATTTTACTATTTTAAGCTGTACCTAACCCCTTAACACTCTAATGTTCGGTAACTACTGCGAATAGGATCGTGATTTTTGTCGATATCGATAGAAAATGTTATAGGCTAAATAATCACTTATGCTCTGGCGTATTTCCATAGAATAGATGATTTTCATGTAAATTTAATTAAAAAAACACTAATTTTAAGCCATTGAACAATGCGAACAGATAGCAACATTACCAGGGAGGGAGAGGTTCATCTAGGGCAGACTTCTCAAGGTCACTCGCCACTACGAGGGGATTGTGGCTCGCGTGAAAATTGTATCAGCTGTGTCCTTTAAAAATAATCTCCTGCGTGCTACAATCTTGAACACTTGTAAATGTTACGTTAAATGTTAAATTTGTGATACTATACGTAAAATCCAACTTCATGTATTGAACAAGGAAATGTCTACTTTGTTTGTAAGTAGACTATTGTAAGGCACGTAAATGTACTTACAAAGATCTTTCGGTATTCACAAATTATCAAGGTTGTACTTTTTGCTTTCCCTAACATTACAATAATGGTACACCTAAAAATAATGAAACTCAATCAATAGTAAAACAAGAAGAAAAAATACAACCTACTTTTAGTAGGACAATGTTTACTATGCCGAGAGACTAGCAACTTTGCGTCGAGCAATCGAACTCTCAGCTGACCTGTCAATTATCCAGCCACTATAGAAAAGACGAAACACGGCTATGGCAAGTTCCATCTGTGGCTCACTGTGACATGACTGACCTAGGAAGATAGACCTTACTTCTGTGTTACGGAAAGAACGAAGACGAGTGTGTTAGCGGCGATGTTGCCAGACTTCTGAAACTTTCAGCTTAATATTCTAAGTAATAGTGCATGTAACCACCGTAATATAGATTTTCTATTCATTTAATTGTACCCCATTGTCCTTTTCAATCTGCAAGGTTATTTCACTTCAACTCTGTGTAGGTAGAAGTGTTAATAGATGGATGATACGTAGATGAGTACTTAGGTATATGAGTAAATAGAATTACTGTTTGATTGTTTGGTAGATGGGTGGATAGGTAGGTGGATTGATAAGTAAGTAGGTTGTTAGAAAAATTGTTTGATAGAAAGAAGGGTGGTTGAATTTTTAGCACGTACTTCCACAAAAATTAATGTTGTGTAGTCGCCTTAAGGCTCATTCACAATGAAAATTAAACATAACTTAAGCGTTAACTAAACGTTACGGTAAAATCAAGAACATTCACGATGGGAACATAAACATAACCGCAAAGATACTTGGTAACCATGGAAACATAACGATGTCATTTCTTCATATTGTCATATACTTCAGCGCTCCACGATTGTGTAGTGTTTGAAAATCACGTAAACATAAGCATGAAAGTTTGGAGTTTGCAAACATTCATGTTAACGTCTAACGGCCCGCAAGTGTTCGGAAATATGTGTATTAGATGTTCTCAGTACTTTCTCATTCAACACTTTGCTGGTGCACTGTTAGGCCAGATTCTTATAAAAACACAAAATGAAAACTTAATTTTAACAGTTCAAGATTACGAAGAACGTTATGACTCGTCGGACAGCAATTACCATAATCTATTGCAGAGGGAAAATATTTGGGAAGAAATCGGAAAGATGATAGGCTGCACAAATATGTTACATATAATGATAAATGACGTGTTTTATTTGTTTATTACTAAGAATAATTGATTTATATGAGAATTAGAGTAATGAAAATATAATTAAAATATTAGCGTTGTACAATAGCTAATATCACTGTATAATTATAATAATAGTATCTACACTATTATAATAATAATACCGGTAATAATAATAATAATAATAATAACAATAATAATAATAATCATCATCATCATCATCATCACCGCCAATAATAAGGCAATATAAAATGTTATTGTTGTGCAGCTCACATCAAACAAACAGCCAATCGTTCCTCTGTGCTGAATGGAACGCCACGTTCCCCTTCATTATTTCAGGTGCTAATAACTGATCTAGTTCTAAAATTTTTTACTTCGCTCTTGCGAAAGTAATGATAAAACTTTATTGGTTCTTTACATGAATCTGGGAAAATAAGTTTAAATTAAACAAAAAAAAAAACGTCTTGTTTTTAGATAATGTTTTGAACCCAATTTTTCTTTCTTGTTTTCCTTCTTATCTTCCAAAATACACAGTAGAATAAAACCATCTTCAGAAACACTACTATCATTACTATTTCACTCCACTGGTGACTATAGTAGTACCAGAATATTCCGAGCAATGAACGTTAGAGCTTTCGCGAAAGATGGACTGCTGTAGATTTCCGTTCCGGTCGCTTCGTTCCAGTGAGCGTTAACTTTTAGGCAGCGGTTTGCAGAGTAACGTCTGTGAACAGCTTTAGTGAGCCACATTAATGTGTACTTAAATAGTTTTAACACAAATTTGATTATGGAAAAAGACTATTTTTTTATCCATTTGTATTGTATTTTTAGTCCAAGGAAAATACCTGTCTGTTACGGAAGAAGTCGTCTTTTATTCACTTATTTATAGGAGTGCCTTGGATTACAATAGCTTAAGGCTGATTCACAATAAACCAGGAACGAAAACCAGAACGAGAACGGAAAATTAAGAACGTGATCGTTCAGATTTTTTATTCACAATAAACCAAGAACATAAGTCTAGGAATATCGATATGTATGTCAATAACAATATGTAAAGTCAATATTACGCATTCTGATGTTATTTGAGTATAATTGAACAATGGCGTTCTCTCATGAGTACAAGCCAGCCAACATAAACACAAGTTAAAAAATTTCAATATTTATGGCATGTAATATTTAAGAATTCAATTCATGTGGTAGTCTGGTCACATATACACGTAGCATATATTCAAAGTTATTCTACTGAATATATGCATTAGTTACAAGTATTGGATGAAGAAGAAATTATGTCACGGTCTCCTTGCTGCCAAATATATGACGACCAAACAGCTTTTTGATTAAGAGAGAATTAATCTCTTAGGCTGTGATCGGAAAGTTTGGCAACATTCACGTTCCCGTTCCCGGGTTCCGGTAAGCTTCTCGTTAATTGTGAATGTTCACATTTAAATATATAGGCCTATATTTTAAAATTTTTACGTTTTTGTTCTCGTTGTCGTTTCCGTTCCCGGTTTATTGTGGACCAGTCTTTAGCCGGCTAACCAATTCGAATAGCTGAGTTGAACGTCACGCTGCGCCTTGTTAGGCAGACCGAACGAAGATTCGCTGTGACTCCAGTGGAACATGCTGCCACCTCCAACCTCAGTGCCGATTCAGAGGGAAGTCAATAAAGGACGAAGATTATGATGGTCAGGCTAAGAAAAAGTCCCTCTAAATCTTCTCTGTACTTCACGTGGTAGCATTTCGTCGTCGCTACACTACAGAGAAGTAGATATTTATTTCTCTTCACAGGGACTGGTAGTGAGTGTGACCCCTTTTTTGTATTTTTTTCTGTAGTCTTTTGCGTGAGATTAACGGCATGACTAGCTTGTTCCGCAATTCAGAATGTTAAGCATTCAAAAATTATGAAATAATACAGAGTGGAGCAGAATTAGAGGGACGAAAGTTACACTGTAATGAATAAGAAACCTATATTACCTAAGTTTTGTAATTAAATACTAGGTTAATTACAAAATTAACTCGGAAGTTTCCGCAGTCTCGCAACGTCGCCGCTAACACACTGCTCTTTCTTCTCGTAATACAGGTGTAAGAGGTCAACGAACTCAGGTCTGTCTCCCTAGGTGAACTATCTTCCACCTTCCTCTCTGACTGCAACGTTGCAATCTGTTCGCTTCCTTCAGTCGCTTGAAATTAGTGGTTTTTAAATTAAATTTACACGAAAACTGTCCACGCTATTGGAATACACCAAAGGCATAAATGATTCTTTACTAGATTTTCTATCAATATGGAGAAAAATCACTATCCTACTCGCAATATTTATAGAATAAGAGGATGTTAAACATTTGGGGAAAAAAAGTTATGAGAAAAATATGAACTATCAACCAATATATTACACTTTTGTTACATGCAACATGAGTTATTCGTTCTGAAAATGTGCAGAGTTATTTCCCTTCTTTCCTGTATGTTTGAAAGAAACATTTTTATTGATTTAGGGAATCGTAATGTTTTTCTAGTTGGTTATTTAACGACGCTGTATCAACTATTAGGTTATTTAGCGTTGATGAGATTGATGATAGTGAGATGATATTTGACGCCATAGATTACCTGGAATTCACCTTACGGTTGGGGAAAACCTCGGAAAAACCCAACCAGATAATCAGGTCGATCAGCGGGGATCGAACCCGCGGCCGAGCGCAACTTCAGACCGACAGGCAAGCGCCTTAACCGACTGAGCCACGCCGGTGGTTTTGTAATGTTAGTATAATACCACAGTCTAGTATATACAGTCACGAAGCTCAATACGTAAGGAATATGCATCCATAGATAGTTGTTAACCACTAGGATCGCTACTATCGCCTCATCACAGACAATGCGAAATACTACCGGAAAAGTCTATTGTTCCCAGTACCCTCACAACTCAAGCTTCGTGACTGTATATACTAGACTGTGATAATACTATGTTCATAGCTCTCTAACAAGAATGAGCATCTAACATTAACAAAAGGAATTTTTGTATATTTTATAGACCTTATTGTATGTAATGCCTCTGATTGAGGTTCTGGCTTATATGTACATATTACTATCAGGCAGTACAACTCACTTGACGATATGTGTCAGAGGAAGAACAATTGTTCGTATGCATCTGAAGTCTGACTAGTGTAATATGTAGCTAGTCGGCGGTGTATGCAATGGAGGGAGAAAGGAACTGGCCATCCTACCCCATTATCTCCTGGTCTAGTTACTTCCTAAGTAGTGCGTTGTTGGTATTACTTGTGAGGTTGTGATCTGTCTTCGGACAGCTAATTAAATAATAACTATTGTAAGTAAAGACAATAAGAAAAGATAATATTTCATAAAAAAATATGTTGAAAAAAGAATAGGCCCTAATATAAAATTAGACGAATATCATACAAAACGTAAAATTAATATATTACATGCGTAAATACTATTGCAGTAAGTCTTGAACTGCCATTCAATGGAACGAAGTTACTTGCTAGATGTAATTTCAAAAGGATATGAAGGGTTCAGAGCCATAGTGGGCCAAGCGCCATTTATTAGGAACGGAGAAAGGAAGGATTAAAATTAAATGAATACCATAGTTTAATGAAGATTGACATATCATTTAATTTAAATGTGCACACTTTATATTACTTGCTATATGTTTCCATTGAATTGTAGTATTTTAATCCTTGTTTTCTCTATGTGGCGCTTTGCCCACTATGGTTCTGAACCCTTCATATAACTCTGAAATTTCTGGAAAATTAAGAAGTACCATTCAGTATGCAGCTTAGTATCGGAACGTGCTTTGGGTCCAATTCTTGGTTTGATAGAAGAAGAAGAAGACTGTGATTTCTAATTAGCGTTCCAATTGTTATTCTATTATCGTTAATTTTACTACTACTATCAATACTATTACTGTAAGACGTTACGAGTCACTGAGGCTTATATGTTCATTAAAATTCTTATATATGTTACTGTTTTGCAAACAGCAAGACACCGAGGTTATGTGGTCAACACGAAGAAATCCATCTCTTAATGCAAAGTAGGAACAATAAAAATTATATCCATGGCTAAGAAGAGATACCTTTTTTCTGTGAATGAGGTGAATCAGAAAAATGTATTTAATATTAATTTCTCTCAAAATAGACAAACGTTTTATAACCTATATGTTTCTACTTTGCAAGATATTTTACTTCAGAACAAAATGTTAGTTCGCTGTCTAATTTTGTGAACGTAATAGTAACGTGGTTATTCTAAATAATAATGTAGTTAAAGGAAATGGCCGTTTTTGTACTATCGGAGTATAATTTTTTTTAAATCTGGCAGAGCTAAGGCCAGTAGGCCTTCTCTTCCGCCCAGCCAGACGATATGTTATTGAAATGCCAATGAAGAAAAATACAGGGAATTGATGAAACAATTTATATCCGCACAGTATTGTCTGCCATTCTAACGCAATGGTTCGATAGTATATTAGGCAGTGAATTTTTATAGTGGAAAATTATTTACAGAATAAAATCTCTGTACACGTGTTCATGAATTATAACTTTAGACAAAAATAATGACCGGCTGCTAAACTTTGAGTCCGGAAGACTTCGATGGATTTCGTGAGAACTTAAATTTATACGTGAACGAATTTCTTATGAAAGGTTCTGTTCTATTTTCCCTTCTTTTGTTTCTTTGTAGCTTTTTCTGTCTGTTTATAGACGAAGTGTAATACAGTATATATTCTACAGCAACAAGTATATATATATATATATATATACTTGTTGCTGTAGAATATATACTGTATTACACTTCGTCTATAAACAGACAGAAAAAGCTATATATATATATATATATATATATATATATATATATATATATTCAAGGAGTAAATTAGGTGTAGAATATACATCCTTTCTTTAATAGTGTAAGCGCAACGCTGCCCGAGGTGGACTTAATTTGACGCTATAGGAGATCGGTCATTTTTTGCGTTTAAGGCTATATGTATATCCGGATTTCGTTTTATACAATTTGTAATCTACGTGTAAGTTATTCGTAATCGAGTACTTGTAACGTATATTAATTTAATAATAATGAACAATAAACAAAATTTAGATACCAAAATCACAAATAGAAGTTGAAAATTATGATTTCTTCCTGAATATAATCAGAATATTTCGAAACACACTCTGAAATTCCTGTTTACTGATAGACTGTAGTACATTTTGTGTAGAAGATGGCAATCTTCTGGGTAATCTTCTGAGATTTAAGTGATTCTCCATAATTAACTCCCATATTATATCAATATCGGCTGTCAATACACTTGTTCAACTTTTTTTCTTACACAAAACCCTTACGATGCTATTTTCGATTAAGTGCATGAACATATCTGCAGTGCCTAGGAAAAGTGACATATGTCAGTTTCCACAAATCTTTTTTGATATTTATTGACAACTTACGGAACATCTGCTCGCTTGGAAAAAAATACATAAGTATTTCTCCCATTACAATAATCCATACAGAAAAAAAATCAAATCGACATGAACCAGTGTAAGTTGTCAATAAATTATCAAAAAAGGTTTGTGGAAACTGACTTATGTCACTTTTCCCGAGCATTACAGATATTATGACTTGGATTGTGGGAGAAAATTTAGATACCTGTGACAAACTGTAATGCATTTTTTAACCTTTCCCACAGATATATTATTCTGCAAATAAACTTCCATTAAAAATTATATAATTTTATTGAATTAATTCGTTAAAATGACTGAAAAGATGAGCTGCTGCTTCCCGAAGTGTTAGCCCCTGATACGAGAACATGTAGCGTAAATGCCGAAAATACATTGTATTGATTGGTGCTATTACTGCTGGCAGATTATAAATGAATCTCTCTGCATTTCTTAAACAGAACAGACAATGTACTATGATGATGATGATGATGATGATGATGATGATGATGATGATGATGATAGTAATGGCGTTAATAATCATAAACATGATTATAGTAGATCTACAATGAAGTTAGTGCTGAGAGTGGACGCAGAGGACTTGCGTGTGGTTTCTTTCTCGGAATTTAAGATTATCTTCCTTCGTTTGGGAGTGGGCGTGTATTCCTTTTCATTGCTTGTTGTCTCTTGTCTTAAACGTTAGTTTTGTTTAATTATGGCCATACATAACCAAGGAGTTCCGCTAATTGTGAATGTCTGTTATTCTATAACGTTTAAAACAAGGACTGGTAGTAGGCCTAGTAGTAGTAGTTGTTGTTATATCTTGTAGACTGCGTCAGAATAAGTGGTTAATTTTGCCTTTTAATTAAATATGCTCGTAGTATAAAACCAGACAAAAATATAAACGGCATCTAATATAAAATACGACCACAAATTAAATCGCTGCAAATCAAAATTCTGAATATACACATTAACGATAAATGGGAGTGAAAGTGAAATATATATCTTTTTTACGATGTGTGTAGAGTGCATTTT
This sequence comes from Periplaneta americana, assembly GCF_040183065.1. NCBI lineage: Eukaryota > Metazoa > Arthropoda > Insecta > Blattodea > Blattidae > Periplaneta > Periplaneta americana. Next base: position 99,038,724 of record NC_091123.1, read on the forward strand.
ACCCACTGTTATCAGCGATTAAACTGAGCCTTTAAAGCAATAATGCGTAAAAAGGTAAGCAATCACATTAGGCACTGCTATCCATTTTACGCACTGCCAAAGAAAATGCAATATTCAGTGTACAAATTCCATTCAGTACGAAGTTATTACATTACCTTGATCTTTAATTACGTAAATATTACATGTAACACAAATGGATATGGCAAAGGGTCGAAGTGCCATTGTTTGGCATTTTCCTTTTACTGACTCATTGGTGTTCATTCGCCATCAATAATAAACTGTGGAAGTTCCATGAACCGAAGTCCTTTACAAGTAGTTCGAACATTCACCCCGAAATGTCGCATATTCTAACTCCGGATGCCTTTTCAGTGTTCCATGTTCCCCGACAAATATTACTGGTTCCAAACCTTACCCACAGCAACATGTTTTATAATAGACAACTGAATTGTTGCAATTGAGGCATACATGTTGCAGATTCGGACGATAGTAGGGGAAACCCGGGCAAAGCGGATAAGCTAAGAACAAACAATGCCACAGGCTATATTTTGGTGCTCCCGAAATAAAATCATCATGACATTGGTTGTGACACACGTTGTCTACAGATATAGAAAAAACCAAATCGCTTCTCGTACCTACGGACAGTGATATGGTTTGAGAAATAATTAACCCTGGCAAAGTGAATATCCCTATAACATTTCCACTTTTCTATTTAATATTTATTCACTGATAATAAAATTAAATCAACACATAAACATGATGCTAATGAGTTATATTAGACGATAAGAAATGCTATTTACAGCCCGTTACAGCACGTTAGATTAGTACAAAATACAAATTTGAACAAGTCGACGTTTCACTAGCACTGAAGACTTGGATTTCTTCTGCTTTTGCTCCTGCCTATAAGTTACTTCTCTTTCAAATTTTTTAATCGGTATAGATGTAAGAACTTCAGAGCGCTGATATTTTCTTCGTTTACCTCGTATCTTTCGAGCATCCACTTTTGGCACTGGTCTAAATCAAAAGAACTGACTTGGATTCTCTTTCTGACGATGTTAAGGGTTTTCGTGTAACCGGAACTGAAAATCTGAGTCTAATTGATGTATTGAATATTCCTTCAATCTCTCAAGGTAACGACATCACAGAGATGGTTGATTCTGAGTGAGCATTAACTGTTTCTTCAGCCGCTGAAGAAGCTGGCACCGCAGAATTTGTTAAATCTGAGCCAGCTGTCGTTTCGCTGATTTCTATCTCAAGTAGGCTATCTGTAAGTTGATCTGGAGCAAAATCTTCATCAACAAACACATTATGGTTGAATGGCCAGATAGGAGAACCAATGATTGGAAGATTTTATTTCTTGAAGTGCTTTCTTCATAGCTTCTTCAGATCATGTTGCTTGTTCCGTCTTCCTCTTGAAAAATTAAACCATCTGAAAACACATTACGACCTTTTTAAATAAAAATTGAGATCAGTGTTGCTGATTTATAATTTAATTAGTGTGACTTAATGCCTCCACTATGTAAAATGATCTAACACGCTTTATTACAATATACAAATATATACAAAAATACAGCTATCACTTACATAGTCAAATAAAGGTGTCAGGGTAAAGCGGATAAGTTATCCACTTTGCACTTTAGAAGTATTCGTATCGCCTATATATTACTATCACATAAAGGTGCGTACACACTTAGCGAACGAACAACGAACGAATGATGAAGCAAAACTTCGTTGTTCGTTCGCTGTTTGAAGCGACGTACAAATCATCAGCAAATTGTCAGAAAACATTCACATTCGCTGATTATCCGCTATAAAGGCAGACGAAAATATAATTATAGCAAGTGCAGGCCTGTTTCATAAACACAGTAATAATATTAAGTAATAGTATTGCAGTCATGAAAACAATTTTATTAACCGACTAAATTCTGTTTCATAAACGTTTTGCACGAGTCATAAAATACGTACAGTAGCCAGATGATTTGAGGTTAAGGCTGACAAACATAACCAAGTTGGTCTGCACTCTACAGCTATTTATATTATTCTCTCTGTTAACAGTTGTTGAATGAAATATGTTTTGAAGTACTATCTTTAATAGCAACAACAGAGTAAATCGTAATATGTGTGAAGGTTTGGGAGACAATTTATTTCAGATAAGATTGTAAATCACTGCAACTCGAAGTTATTGTTTCTGTTATTTGATTCAGTTGATTTACGAGTAAAAGAAACAATATGATAAATCTAAAATATTGTGAACAGATATTTATCATTCCTAATTGTTCACGTCTCTGCTGTTGTAAAGTTTGCAATTCCAAAAACAGTGTATCAGTGACAGAAGCGTGTGTGTGCGCGCGCGTGTGTAAAACTTGGACCTCGTTATCTAAAGAAGTACCATATGAAAATGTTAAGCAGTGAAAACTTTCGATGACAATATTGTACCAGCCTTAAGGACAGTGTTAACGACAGGGTTAGTGGACCCTGCAAAGCGTCTTATGTAAGATATTTCAAGTTCCGTTATAATTCGGAATACTGCGCAAGTACTTATATAAAAAGACTTAAAAATTATTGGTGCAAGCGTAAATAAATACACATAAAAATTACTCTTTTACCAAAAATAAATAAGTAATGCAATAACGACATAAGTACTTACGCGGTGAAGTCGGTCCTAGGAAATATAGTGTTTGAGTTTGAAGGTGTGGATGTTGTAAAAGATTAATGTTATGACGAAATTAATAAAAATACTGAAATTGTCTTAATGGGTTTTTATTGCTGATTATGTTGTAAGTAGTATTTTCAAGAAGTTACCTGACTATACAAAATGCAAATACATATGTTCTAATTAGAGATTGTGATGTGGAATTGTGGATACGGTACCTATAAATCTCGTAAGTTAATTTTAGTTTATGCCCTCAATAGGGATGGTTTAAAGTAGTCCACATATTTTGTAATAGATCTACTTGTTGATATATGTATGCAAAAGATTTTGGCTCACCAAGATCTTCACAATGTTAATTAGTGAAGAGTATATAGATTCAGGTTGTCACAAGTATACATTGAAAAAAACATTTCAATAGGTACAGAAAATATTAATATTACTGTATTTTGTGATGTAGATGTCCCATAGGCATATATTTCTGAACAATTATTATAATTTAAAAAATGACGAGAAAGGAGGGAAAAACGTTAAGTTTAATCATTCAAATAACATAAAATAATGTAAAATATACAGTAATTACTTTCTAACAGTTCTATACTGTAATTGAATTTAATTTAGGTTTCATCCTTTCCAATTGTTCCTCTTTTACAATTAGATAAGATAGTTTTCAATTTCAGCCTGGTCCACCTACATTGGCGCCTATGACAGTTTGTAAGTATTTTTAAGTATGGAGAGGGACTTTGTTAGTCATTCATTTTGTCTCTTATGCTTTTTAAAATGGGGAAAAGACGTGAAAATAACTTGAAGGAACAGAGTTTTTTGCGAAAAGTTCTCGAATTGAAAGGTCAACTATTTCATTATATTCGTAACTTTCTTGCATATGGTTGTAGGATATTCGTTGTCTAAAATTTCTTGGACGTCGGACAAACACTCCCTCTTCATCACTATTTGAGTCAGAATTATCCATTCCAAATGGTTTCATGGTTTTATCTTCAAAATCTAACCCTACATTGGCATTTACTTTTTACAAATTATTAAACTATTACTTAAAATACAGTCATGGAACTAACGTTAATATTATTAATAAATTTAATTATCTTTGCTGCTTTATGAAACACTTTAGTAATATTATTATTTATTTTAGTAATAATATGAGCGTTTACAGTAATAAATAATATTATTAAATATTACTTTTATGAAACAGAACAGTAATAATATTACTTAATGTTATTACCTTTTTAGTAATGGTATTAAATTATTACTTTTATGAAATAAGCCCCAGGGGAAAGTTTCAGTACATGGATACCTCACTGACAATAATTATCTTAAAATATTAAAAAGAGAGATTTGTCTGTGTTTGTCGTATGCGCATCATGCTTACGAAAATACACTTTTCAATGCCAATAATTTATTTTGTGTGCACAAGGTTGGAACTTTGTTTTTCCTGGGCGTGAATTTGTCCAAAAGGAACGACATATGTTTATACGCGAACCAAGTTGACTCGTACACTTCGTCACTCCCCATTCCAGAACTTTTTATGGAATTCTGTCTTTCACTCCAGAATGATGTCAGTAGGGATTCAATTTTCAATTTTCTTTTTGACTTCTGCTCCCTACAATAAACAAAAAACATATCCACTGAAAATAAATAAACAAAAATAATTTTCAAATTTTGCACGTGTTTGACTCGCCTATCTTGCAGCTAAACATCTTTCCAATAGGTTCCCAAACATCATGTTTTCTTATTTTATTGTGGTAAGTAGGATACTTGGGATTCCATGAAGTTTCCTGCTCCCTATATGCATTAATAAGATTTATAACAGCGTCTTCCGTCCACTCCAGTTTCGACATCCTGTTAGTGAAATTGAACTAAGCGCTGCGTTCTGCTACGAACTACAAGCTAGTGGCAAATCCCGTCCACAACGAATACCAACTTCCTTTGATGTACCGACAAGCGACGGATCACTTCCGAAGGCAAACCAAACGATCGGTTTGCCTTTGCTGCGACGTACACACGTACCGATTTCAATCAACGAATGCAATCGTTTGTCGTTCGTTCGTTGTTCGTTCGCTAAGTGTGTACGCACCTTAACAAAAAGATTCTGCAGTATTGTGTGTTGTACATTTGTTTCACTTGCCTTGAAATATTCTAAGAAAACATTCAATTTTCTTCAAACACACGCTTACTTTTCCTCTCACTAGCTAGAATGACGACAAGTCAGTTCCAGCAAAAAAATCTGGTTGAGATTCTTCCCCAACATAGCAGAAAGCGCTATCTGTTGGCGTTTCTAAGATATATGCATTATTCTCTTTTCCCGGGTTATTCGTTTTGCCCGGGTCTCCCCTATTAGTCTATGTGTATGTAGGATGACAGCATTGCTCCTAGTGTTGCAAATAAAATTGCGTCAAGCATATTGAAGTTGACAAATGAAGGAAGGGTATCTGAAGAAGAGGAAACTAGTTATTTGGTCCGATAATTGCTCAGGCAAAATGGTGTAATAATTTTCCTTATTATTTTTTGATACATCACGGCAACTTTGATCCGGTGACAGACAAGTATTTTGTGGCACAATTGAGAATAGAAAGAGAGTTTGCAAATCATATATTCTCAGAATTTTAAATGACGTTGCGAAAACTGCTCGAAATTTTAAATCTTTCAAGGTCATGAAGTTCGAGGCAGATTGCTTTCACCTGAAATATTCCAGAGACTATGATCACTACCACAAATTTAAGATTTCGAAATTGAGCATGATTTGTGTATCCAAGAATTCCCAGTAAAACGTTTAGTAATATAGAACAATGGAAAGTGATGAAATTTATTAAAAAAGGAAAACATGTATCTAATGTAAGAGACACTCCACATCCTCCCACAACAAATGATAAACGGTTAAAAAGAAATCAGACCTCCTTAACATGATACCGTTTTTATCAGACTACGCAAAGTTTTTTCTTTTATGAAGAACCTTGCAGATAATGAAAATCTCGACATAATTATAAGCTCTGTTATTATATTTTAATGGTTTTGTGTTTACATGACCATGTATTACGACCCCTTTTTCGTTTGAATTTTTTAATGCAGCATTTAAAATACTATAAGTAAAAGGCATAAGGGACTTGGAACTTTATATAATTATTGCCTTGTAATATGTTAGTAGATTATACATAGAAATTATTTATACAGTTCGTTTACGTTCAAGATATATATCCTTCAATATGTCAATAGTTTGAAAAATAAACATTAACAACACGACTGGAAGAGTTTTTACGGTCTCCTGTAAAATTTTCTGAATGGTACTTAAAACCTTTGCCATTTTCACTCTTCAAATAAGTAACAAATTTATTATTCATGTTTACATTTTAGATCATATTGTTCTGAAATTATATCTGTAGTACTCATTGCAACAAGATACAGCATTCAACTTTTTCTAACCGCCTTAACCGTCAGTATAGACGGCCTTGAAATCGTTATCATGAATAATACAGACTATATCTAATTCCATTAATTCTTATTTCTTAATGGTTTATGTGTTTAGATGGTAATGATATTGTGGTATTATCACCTCTCCAACTTTAAATATTTATACATTTTGATATTTATTTAATGTAAATTTGTTCCTTCATAGAAGAAACATTGTCTGATACATGTTCGTGTGTTTGTGAAACAAAGAAAAGTCTCGTTTCACAAACTTCACACTCGTTCCAAAAAGAGAACTTTGACGAACTTGTATCGAAATAACAATTATATATCCTTGATATTTAGAAAGCCTGGAGAATAATATTGATGATGAAATTAAACATTCGGATTTATAATTTTGTTAATCTTTTACTTTTGTGCGAAGTGTTGTGTTTTATAATTTTTAAAGGAGTTGAAGGTGCTAGTAGTTAGATTTTGTTTTTATGTGGTCCTGGTTACAGTACTTCTTATTCTTTTTCTTCACGAATATGTAGGCCTACTAGGTTATTATAGGTTTTATATTGTTGAAAATGTTATATATTTTTCCTTAAAAAATTCAACTATACATGAAAAATAAGTGTGACAGCTTTACGTTTGTCAAATGATTTCTCGAAATTTTAATAAAGTATTATTAGGCCTATCACAGATAAGGAAAGGTTAGAGGCAATTTTATTTCTAAAATTAAATATCAGAAGGAAAAGTAACCATACTAAGTCTTAAAAACAATACTAACCGAAAATCAGGGGAATATTTTCATATACATTTTAAGGATACACTCAGATAACATATTGTCAATTTTGTTGAAATAAATGTATTTTTCATCTTTAACATAAATGAATTATATATGGTTCAGAGAACCTCTCCAGAAATTTTTTATGCAGATAGACCCTTTACATCAACTGTTTCGGTCGACACTTAACTAACACGTTGCACACTCTGGGTGGCCCTTTAAACTTTTTTAACATGTTTTTTCATTTCTTTTTTCTTGTATATTTTTGTACTAAAAATGCTACTCTTCCTCCAAATTTTGTACTATGTGCACCATTTTCTTGTATGTCTTCTTAAAGGTATGATTAACAAAGATTATCAGGATTTTCCTTAAACCTCAAGATTTTTCGAGGAGGAAATAATTTGGAGGAAATATTTTTCTTGGATAAACATCAGAATTTTTATATCCATAATATTCCATGTAGGGTAAACATTCGTAATTTCGTGATAATTTCATGAAAATTAATGTTAAATGCAAGTGTGTAAATATATCCCTACACTGATTTTTTCATCTAAAAGGCGATAATTTGCTGTACAATTCCGGATACATAAAGATTGGACACGTCCTTGAACTAGTGCCGAAAACCACTTTTACAACTTAAGCTAAAAGGTTGGTTATTTCGTGATACCCTTGGTAAGTTCGTGATATTACATTGATAATTTCGTGAGAGGTAGAAGAATTGTGGAAAAAATCATTAAAGTCATATGAAATTCTCATTTATTGTTACAAGACTTCAAACATAGTAATTCCGTCTAATATTCATAACAAGAAAACAGAAATACATTTCAACACAGAATAACAATGAAATCAAAGTAAAAATTGAAATCGAAAAGGGATCTTCTTTGCCCTGAGAGGGTGAACACTTTTATTTCTTCTTTAGTATAGCCTATATTACTAGGGTAACTCCAAAAGTAATGCATAACATTTGTTCAAAAATTATATTTTTATCCTACAGCTTTGCTATTTTCACAGAATGTAGATACATTCTTTAGGAACAAAATGTCAATTTTTTCACATAATTCTCGTCCCTTTCAAATGCCTTACGTAACCTAGGAGCGAGGGCCTGTAGACCAGCACGGTAAAAGACTGGACCAACACTTATTATCCACTCTTTAGCAGCGTGCACAAGGGAGTCATCTTCTAACCTCGTTCCGCGAAGGGATCCTTCAGTTTACCAAAGAGATGGTAATCGCACGGTGCCAGTTCAGGACTGTAAGGCGAATGTTTCAGTGTTGTCTATCCGAATTTTCTGATCTGGCCTGTGGTCTTGTGACTAACATATGGCTGTGCATTGTCGTGCAATAGCAGAACATCCTGCTTCTCCCGATGTCGTCGAACACGACTCAGTCGAGCTTGAAGTTTCTTGAGAGTTGCCACATACGCGTCAAAATTAATGGTGGTACGGTGTGGCATGATGTCCACAAGCAAGAGTCCTTCTGAATCGAAAAACACAGTAGCCATAAATTTTCCTGCAGAAGGTGCACTTTTTAGTTTCTATTTCTTTGGTGAATTTGCATGATGCCACTCCATTATCTGCCTCTATCTCCGGTCCAAAATGGTCTAGCCATGTTTTATCTTCTGTCACAAGTAACACATCTAGCACTTATCATTGGCACTTAACATGATAACAAATCAAACAGAAGCTACACTGAACCCATTGCGTCCCCCTTTTCTTTTTTTGTTATCACATCTTATCTTCAGATTTCTGAAATTCTTGTTGTAATACAGTTTTTAAAATAGTATAAAATGTAACGCTCAACAAAATTTCGCCTCAAAAAGCTAAGATTTCTATCAGTAAAGCTAAGGCTATATGGCAACTACAGCTATATCTAAAATGCCAAAAACATTTCCTAAAATTTTATTAAGATATAATAAGTCACTGTACCAAATTTCATATGCTTACCTTTAGTAATAAGTCTGTAATGTAATTACAAACATCCACAAAATTTGTACGCCTAAGAAGTCGACGCTAACTTGCTCTCTCCAAACATAAAAGCTCACTGAAGCAGCTACAATATTACACAAAGCGTAGCTGTATGTTTCTGGAAACCGGACAACATACGTATGGAATGCCTTGGTGGAAATTTGAATCTCGTAACAGCATTCGTTAGTTCATGAAAGAGCAAAGAAAAAGTATCACGAAATAACCACCGTCACGAAATTACCAATCTTTACCCTATTGTGGGTCCCTGTCACCACGGCATGACGCATCCTCATGTTGCGAATATATTGAATAAGCAGTCGCGGATAGCTAAAAAAGGGTTGTCCTCCTGATTGGGAGTTGGCCCAAGGGCTAACAACCCATTACCGTAAAAACACCTTGTTACGAAACCCTAATATACGCCTCGGAATGGGATTGATTCTCTGGCACGACCACAGTAAAGGTTAAATGGATCTGAGGGAGGTGAGATAATGGCAGAGACTGGATTAATCTTGCTCAGGATGGGGACCGAAGGCGGGCTTATGTGAGGGCGACAATGAACCTCCGGGATCCTTAAAAGCCATAAGTAATTAAGTATCCATAAATACACTTTATAATAATATAATAATAATAATAATAATAATAATAATAATAATAATAATAATAATAATAATAATAAAAGTTATGTTTGAGAGAGATTAAAATGTATGTAGAGTAAATTGTAGAGAATTATTTTTGTTATTGTAGGATAAAGAGTGATTTTTCAAAATACAGTGCAATTTAAATGTACAAAGATAATAATAATGCGTATAATTTTAGACCAAATGACATCAACTACTACATTAATAATAAAACAAAAACCTATAAAAACCAGAACAATTCTATATATATATATATATATATATATATATATATATATATATATATATATATATATATATATATATATGTATATATACAGGGTGTTTAAAAATACGGGGCATAATTTCAGTTATGTATTTCCCATATGTAGACAATCAAAACAGTTCATTACAACATGTGTCCGGAAATGCTTTATTTCCGAGTTATGGCCTTCACAACATTGAAATTCACCGGAACGTTTTTCTTTCCGCAGGTCGTTGCCGTCAAAGGAGACATTAAGAGGGCACTCTGACAGTTCATTCCGAGGCGAAGGTTACATTCAGTGTTGTGTAGGCGTTAGACTGTGCGACATGTATTCAAATCAAGAGCTTGCAGAGATACACTTCATGTACGGCAAGGCGGACGGCAATGCTGCGCTGGCTCGTCGTTTGTACCAGGAGAGGTACCTACAGCGACAATGTCCAGATCGGAAGACATTTGTACGTCTCCATTACCGTCTGTGCGAGTATGGAAAATTTAACTCTCCTGGTTTGGGAATGGGACGACCAAGATCTACAACTCCAGAAGTACAGGAGGAGATACTGGAGGCTGTGAACATGACTCCTTCTATCAGCACAAGAAGGGTAGCGTTGCAAGTCAATGTTCCTCATACGACTGTCTGGAGACTGTTGAAAGAGTATCAATTGTATCCTTATCATTTGCAACGTGTACAGGCCCTGTCACCAGCAGATTACCCTGCAGGAGTTAGGTTCTGTCAGTTGTTCTTTCAGCAGTGTTGTGTATTTCCTGCCTTAGTATTATTTACAGATGAAGCACAGTTCACACAAGATGGCATAACAAATTTCCACAATCAGCATGTATGGGCATATGAAAACCCACGTGCATCTGTTCCATCTCATCACCAGGTATGGTTGTCCCTCAACATGTGGGCCGGTATCATTGGTGATCGATTAGTTGGACCCCATGTACTTGGTAACAGACTAACGAGGCAGGCGTACACAAACTTCCTGGAAAACACCATACCTCATGCTTTAGAAGACACTCCACTGATCAATCGTCAACATATTCACTTCCTGCATGATGGCGCTCCTGCACACTTCAGTCGTACGGCTCGCCGGTACTTGGATCGAAGGTTTCCTGATCGATGGATAGGTAGAGGTGGCCCAATTGCTTGGCCTCCACGCTCACCTGATCTGAACCCTCTCGATTTCTACTTGTGGGGCCATTTAAAATCATTGGTTTATTCGTCTCCGGTGACTGATTTGGAATCCCTTCGGAATCGAATTGTGGCATGTTCTGAGGACATACGCAATACTCCTGGAGTTTGGGATCGTGTTCGCAGGTCAATGAGACATCGATGTGAGGTCTATATTCAAGCAGGAGTTGGACATTTTGAACATCTTCTGTAATGACAACGACCTGCGGAAAGAAAAACGTTCCGGTGAATTTCAATGTTGTGAAGGCCATAACTCGGAAATGAAGCATTTCCGGACACATGTTGTAATGAACTATTTTGATTGTCAAAATGTGGGAAATACATACCTGAAATTATACCCCGTATATTTGTAACACTCTGTATATACAGCATGATATATATACATATGTTCAAAGATGTATCTCAAGCGGTTAAGAAAATTTATATGTTATTTAAGTGTACCCTTAGAATTCCTAAAATTTGTACCAGTACTGAAGAAATTAAGTTAATATTTGGATCAAGCATTCGAAAAATATCTGACGACATAATTTCACAAAAATTCGAGCGGTCATTTCAATTTCTTGAGTAAAACATGTTACTTCCAATCATTGTGTGACGTTAGAAGGGTTATTTACTGTTATCAACAGAGCGGAAAAATGACTTGAACTGTCGCAATGTATAGATACCAAGTAAATTAGCAATAAATGCCATTTATCTTCCATTTTTGTCGTTCCCAACAATTGTTATGCGTAAAATTCAAACAGCTTATCTCTTCACCCCGTGAAAAGCGGACATAGGGTAAGCAAGGGTGAATAGGGTCAAAATTCATATTTTCTCTAATAACTCACATAACTTAACATCAAACCTAAAATGTGATACTTCGTCAGAAAGATTGAAGTTTTAGCTACACTTTTAAATGTTTATATTAGAATTAACTCTGCAACAATTTAGCATATTTAGAAATTAAACAAAGTACTGCATGACCCTTTTCACCCTAAGCAGCCAGGGTGAATAGGGTCATCAAGAAGGACGAATGGAAACATACTTACTTTTCATTTTTATTCGTAAACTTGTACATTAAAATACTTATAAAGATTCAGATCCAGACAAATTATACAGAGTGAGTTATAAGTATGTTTGGAAAACGCGTGAGCGTGCTCCTGGATCATAAATAAGAACAATTTTTTACATGAAAATTTGACGGAAAAATGCTTGTTTATTGGAGAAATTGTCATACTTTCTTTCTGTTCTCTTTTCGTTGTGTCACAAGTACATGTTGAGAAACTTGTCATTTAACGTTTACAAAAGGCGCTAAGTGTGTCCACCTCCATTGTTTCACATGCCTGAGCACGACGTACACACGACTGGCGAGTTTTCTCAAACACCATGTTGTCATCACTGATCAATTGGCATGCATTTTCAACACGTTGTAATAGCTCCTCTGCATTATTCACTGGTGTTTAATAGACAACAGCCTACAAGTGACCCCAAAGGTAAAAATCTAATGGGTGAAGTCGGGTGATCTGGGTGGCCAAGGCACTGGACCACCGCGTCCAATCAAAACAAAAAACAATATACTAGTGTCTTGTTACTCTGTTGTTTGTAAACAAACACTGGTACAAAATCAAAACAAAACAATAATATGATCAGATGCTTATGAAAACGAAAATCACTATTTCCGTCAAGTTTTCTTATAAGGAATCGTTCTTATTTTTTTATGCAGTAGCACGCTCACAAGTTTTCTAAGCATACTTATGGCTCACCTAGTATATTTAATAGTAATTCTTCATCACAAGCAACAAATGTCCTGTATTAATTATTCAATGAACATCTTCCACAAATAAATCTCTTCTTACTCTCAGCCCCAACACAATTTTCATGGAATCACTCATTCCCCTTTCCCATGCATTGTACACAGTTTCCGAGCTTTAAGGAAACAGGATCACTCTATTTAACATTGCAAAACCCACATGCAGTGTCATATTCATCTCATGATTCATCTCCTGACGATGATGATGATGATGATGATGATTATGAGCACCTTTTCGAACATTCAGTTGAAACCCACAAGCTGAAAGTTTAGGCCTAAGTATTCTCTTTGCAAATTGCTTTTATTGGTCAACTGAGAACACGGTTTATCCTCCCCTATTCTTTACCTGTTAGTTGATCTCATTTTCCAGACGTCTTTATAGGCAGTAATGTGGTACATTGAAGAGCGCCGCAGCGTGGCGCTATCTCGTACTTCACGATAAGCTTTGTTGCCCTCTACACGTACTCCTCCAATCATGAAGACTGCGTCTTCCTTGTGTATTTCCCCATTTAGGACAAATATAAACCCTAGTTCAATGAAATCAGTTAAAAATATTCTGACCCTTTTCACCCTTAAAATAGTGACCGGAATCACCCAAAGAGCAGTAATATTTTTGCATCGTAAGGTTTGCCATACTGATTGGTCTTAGAAGCGCAACATATGGGTAGCCTATCCTTTAAGAGTCCACTTTCAACTTAATTACTAAATCATATAAGTATCATAATAATAACTGGTAAAACGCAGATTAAATGAACACTACAATTTAAGAAATTAAATAAAATATTGCTACTTATCGTTACAATAACAATTTTCTACTTCAAACACCGCACCGAAAACAATGCATTTATATTGCTTTCCCGCCTTTGTGCATTGAAGAAGTTCCCAACTTCAACACTAGCTAACGCACAATCCAGTATTCTTTGTTCTTTGGCTTACAGAGCGGTGTTTTGAAAACTGACCCGATTCATCTGGTAACCCGTTTCATCCTTGTTTACCCTAGCTTTATATGAACTTTTTTTTACTCAGAATAGTTCATATTATCACTCCCTAAAATATTTAATATTTCTTCGGAATTGTCTTGTATATATAATTCCCCCTATATGTAATTCTATCTTTTGCACAATGTTATCAATCTATTGTCTCTTCTCATTCTTGACATAACCCATACGATTTGTGAGTTATATCTCAAAGATCCACTCTATTTTATTCATGTTTCTCAGCACTGGATCTGAGGGGTCAAGGGTTTCTTCAATCTCCGAATGATATGGACAATTCGAAATATCGAAATGTCTTTCAGTTTACTATTCTCCCTCTTCTGGAAGATTTGAAGGGTTTTGTGCTTATTTTCATTAACTGCCGCAAATATATGCCATTATAATTGGCAAAACCTATTCTTTATTCCCCTCATTCGAACTACCATGATATAATGGAATATATATTTTTAATTTTTCCATCTTCCTTAGGCACATAGCTTTGATTGCACAATATAGCGACATCAACAGCTGGTATGGTTTCTTACCCAAATTAGATTACAATATCTTGCTAATTAATTTTATTTTGCTATCAGCGGATCTGCTGATTATACAAACTTGTAAAATTTGCCACAGAAACAACTAGAGCGGGTCTGATACATAATCCTTTTATTTTTTAAGCTCTAAGTTACGTTGAAGACATTATATTCTTCCCAGTTTATTGCTGTTAGTTTCATTATTATTATTAACTTCATAGTGATAATGATGGCAAGAATTATGCTTCTAACTTTCTCTTCAGTAACATTCTTTGCTCACATAGGCCTATATCTGTTTAAAACCTTTTTCCTTAGTCAGTATTGTATAAAACTCAAACATTACTTTATCAACATGTAAAGAAAGAGACAATTTGTAGGTCAGTTTGTTTTGTTCTGCACTGCAGGAGCTGTCCGCCTCTGAACTCATTATGTTCCTGGAACACAGGTGTCTGGAACTCCGTTGTTGTGTAGAGCTTACGAAGTCAACTTGTCTGCTAACTGATTCATCCATTATTATTGTTATTGGGTGCCTTTACTGCAGTGAATTATTTACTATTCGCTGATGGTAAGGTGATAACAAGGATTGAAGAACTACAAATAGCTGGTTTTAAATTAAATGAATTAAGCAAAGAATAGAATATGAATATTTATGTAGAGAAAAAAAATGTTGGACTTTAAAGAATTACATACAGCCACAGCGAAGATAATAATTGAAGAAAAATTGTTAGAGCACTTAAATACTTTTAATTAGCTGGGATACTATAAAGGCCTATCTACGTTGGAAACTGATAAAGATTTCAGCAACAAAATAAGTATATTTAATTATGTAGGCCTATGTGGAACAATATTAGAAGGAATTCCAGTAAAAGCGGTAAAGAAGCGCAACTCAAATTTTATAAAGTAACGACGGTTTAATTATTCTTATATGACTTTCAATTTTGGATATTATCAAGAAAACAAGAATCAAGAATTGGAGCTCCGGAAATGAAAATCCTAAGATCTGTAGTGGCTAAACAAAATTAAATAAAAAGAGAAATGAAAACATTAAACAGCAACCGAAAATATTAAAATTACAGGACAGAATAGATCAGCACAAAACCAAATTGGCTAGAACATTGTAAACTTAAAGGCCAAAAGAAAGCCTATTGATAAACATAGAAAACATTGGGTTCAACAGTTTAATCCTTAGTGAGAGTGAAGCAAGTCTATTGGACTTAATCCTTGTTTGGCTGACGATTATGATGATGAATATTATCATTACCTTGAACGTTATGCAAACAAATTTAGTTGCTGTGTTTTATTGCTAGTGAAGAATGAAGAAAGCTGCAAAGTAGAGCTTCCGCCATCGTCTTCGATGAACATAGAAGTGAGAAAATTGCATTCTGTTCGTTGAGTTTCCTGATAATGATTAAAAATCTACGCGACTGACCGATGATGGAGAATACAAAGTGAGATATTATTAGTAAAGAGACTAACTTATGGTAATGGATCCAACGTAAACAGTTAGATGAAAAATTAAGTAGAAGATAAAAAGCAATTTACAAAATGTATGGAGATACAGAGGGGAACTTAAGAGATTTAAATGAAAATAATAAACAAAATTATTGCATGTGGAATGATAATTTATAAAATGAAACATAATATATGCTATAAATGATATTATTTAAAAAGAATAATAGAGACATACTGTAGGGGAAGTATTTACTGCTGAATATTAGAGAATTAATCCGTCTTCGTATTTTCTTGCATGCTATCGGTCCTCAAAAATGCAAGGAACCGTGCAACATTGCAGAATCTATTTGCAAACCCAAAGTTATCGCTCCAACTGCATGACACAGAATGTAAACAAAACTTGTTGCTCCAAAATTATTACACCAATAGATAAAATTATTTCAGAATCAATATACTTAGTTATTCCTCATGTATACGTTTCTAGTTATGAATTATTAAAATAAATATTTATTTCTATTTCTAATATTATACCGGTCCTTCGACTACGTTTACATTATCATCATTACCATTGTCATCACGCGTGCAAGAATTCAGTTTCAAAGTAAAAATCGTGAATAAAAATCATATTAACCAAATATATTCTCTTTCAGAATTTAAATTTTCACTAACATTAGAAATATTTTCTGAATTTATCGTATTCTTATAATTGTCCAACAGACTAGTGCTTGAATAAATATTTTCCTCTTTCGTGTTCCAAACAAATCACAGTTATTATTTATTTCTTTATTGGAACTCTACCACTCTGAAATTTCTTAAAACTTACTTTGAAAAATAATGCGATACAAATTACAATTTCAAACTCGAATGATTCATCTTGCGATTACGGTTATATTTTTCATAGTGGAGTTATTTACTTGCTCAGGTCTATGAATCATTTCCTTGTGTGTTATCTCACACCCTTCAAATAGAACAGGAATTACATTTGGTATTACACTCCCTTATTGTGACTGGCCATTGCATCTAAGAATCATTCCGTATCGCTAATGTTGTGTGGAGGTTTCTCTTCTCTAAGAGATCCGGTAACAAGGCGAGACGCACTCACCTTTCGCTCGTTATAATAATAATAATAATAATAATAATAATAATAATAATAATAATAATAATAATAATAATAATAATAATGATTTATTTTAGCTGGCAGAGTTAAGGCCGTAAGGCCTTCTCTTCCACTCAACCAGCAAAAAGTGTATATACATATGCATGAACTTACAAAGAATCCAACAATTTGATTTAGATGAGAGTTACATGTATACAAAACTTATTTACAAATTAAACAACAAAATACTATGAACTATTAATTAAACACTGAAATAAACTGTGTAGCAGAATTAAACTAAAATACATAGAATGTTAATATATTTTAAATAATATTAGATAATAGAAAGAGATTATTACGAGACAATTAAAATACAGCACAATCAGGATGATGTCTAAAGAAAAAAGTAACAATGTAGTCAGTGATAGTTTAAATCAGTATGATTGGAGTGAAATGCTAATAAGGTTATCTTTTAAGCTGTTCTTAAAGGTGTTTATTGTCTTGCAGCCCCTAATACTTTGTGACAAGGAATTCCATTGACGCGAGGTGGATATTGTAAAAGATGATGAATAACAAGATGTTCTATGAAGAGGTATACTTAGCGTGCCACAGATAAGTGATCTGGTATTTACGTCGTGGTTAGAGTATAGATAAGAGAAACGAGACGAAAGGTAATTTGGTGTTGAAGTGTGCAGAATTCGAAAGAGTAAAGACAAAGAGTGTAAAGTTCTACGTTCTTTAAGTCGGAGCCACGAGAGACTTGCGAAGGACGGTGATATGTGATCATACCGTCGGATGTTGCACACGTATCTGACGCACATATTCTGAGCTCGCTGTAACTTGACTGACAATTCAGAACTTAGGTCACTTAACAAAACGTCACAATAATCGAAGTGCGGCGTTACTAGGGTTTGCACTAGGGTAAGTTTTAGTTGCTGGGGCAAGAAGTTTCTCAAGCGACTCAAACAGTGAATGGAGGAACAGATTTTTTTTTTATCGTTTCTTTAACTTGAAAATTCCAACTTAGATTATTATCAAAAAAGAAGCCAAGATTTTTACGACAGATGAATAAGGGATTAGCTTGTTGTTAAGGGTAACAACTGAAAGATTACTGTTATTAAGGGAGTTAACTAAACGCTTATGTCCAATAATTATGGCTTGAGTCTTACTTGGGTTAAGTGCGAGTCCGAAATTGGCCGCCCAAGTGGAGACAGTGGCTAGGTCACAATTTAACTTGTCAGTCGATTCATTGATCGTATTGGGTCTGGAATGTATGTAAAGTTGTAGGTCGTCGGCATAGAGGTGATATCGGCAATACTGTAAGTTCTTTGATACGTCATTAATGTAGATAGAGAAAAGTAGTGGTCCTAATACGGAGCCCTGCGGCACTCCCGCCTTTGTGCATCTCCATTGGGAGAATTGATTATCAAGTGAAACACACTGTTGGCGGTCACGTAGGTAGGAGTCCATCCAGCTCAAAGTATTGTCTGACAGGTGCAAAGCCTTCATCTTTGCAAGAAGCAAGTCGATATCAACAGAACCAAAGGCATTGCTGAAATCGAGAAGAGTTAGTGCCGTTACTTCACCCCTATCCATAGCTTCACGGATGTCCTCAGTCACTTTAAGTAGGGCTGTAGAAGTGCTGTGTCCATGTCTAAAACCCGATTGATAGTCATCAAGGAGTTTGTGTTCGTCGAGATAGTTCATAAGTTGTCCATGTACAATATGTTCTAATGCTTTTGAAAGAGTGGGAAGAATTGATATCGGTCTGTATTGGTTTACTGTAGAAGGTGTGTTAGATTTAGGTAAAGGTTTCACTAATGCCATTTTCCAGAGTGAGGGGTAGGACCCAGTCATAATAGATGCATTGAATATATGTGTGACGGTCGGCAGGATCACATCTATTATTTTATACAGGAGAGTGATATTTATATTGTCTATACCTTGGGCTTTAGATTTCATACGTCGCAGCGTCTTCATTACGTCAGTCGGGTTAATGTATTTAAAGAAGAATTTATCCCACACAGGTTGGGGGTAAGATCTGAGAAATTCAAGAGTCTCTTGCTTATGTAATGGTTCAGATGGAGCAGTGACAAAATGTTCATTTAGACTATTGAGTGACAAGTTGATGTTATCTACCCGAGGCTTTGCTTTTGTTAGACCCAGGTTATTAAGGTTACGCCACAATTCTTTCGCACTGACCGAAGGTAGAATAAGGGAATGTGCATGGCGTAATTTAGCATTTCTTACTGCTTGATTACATTTATTTCTTAAAACTTTGTAAGTATTAAAATCTAATTCGTCCTTGCTCCGTCTGTATTTACGATAAGCAGTGTCTCTGTCTGTCATGAGTAATTTTATGGCATCGCACATCCAAGGCGTAGGGTGTCTACCAACTCGTCTGGTTTTCAAGGGTGCGTGTTTATCGTATAACTGAATTACTAGGTCGTTAAATTTTTCGATTTTGTCGTCAATGTCTGGTAAATTCCACACTTCAGTCCAAGGCAGGCTAAGTGCGTCATTGATTAATTCCTCATGCTCAATATGCTTTAAGTCCCGGTATGATGTGATGCGAGGTTTATATTTTGGACAATACAAGGAATATTCTAAAAAGATTATGTTATTACAGGGTATGTTGATATTAGTAGCTTTATCAACTGCATAAGCACAATTCCATGTGCACTCTTATAATGATAAACTGAAGCATCTTCAAATTCATCTTAAAATAAAGTACTTTACAAACAAAGTATCGAAGAAAACAGGTATATTTCGTGCCCTACATTTTGTCTATAGAATTACTTATTACAGCGTTCCGCTTCCTCCTTTTGTGCTTCTCCCAGAAACAGAAGGTACCATTATAAAGCGAAATAGTATATTACGATGCAAGGTTGGGAATGGGGAGTGCTTTTTACAAAATCGAGGATAAGTCTGAAAAACGAGCAGAGCGAGTTTTTCAATTTTCGAGATTTTGTAATGCACTTCACAAACTTGAATTGTACAGTATTTTTTGCACGATAATATATTTTGGAAATAATATGTTTAAAAATCTTGATATACAGTAGGTACGTTACACTGTGAACAGCTGACTGGTCTTAGCAGGCTGGCCAACGTACAAACTTTACCATCAACTTCAAAGTGTTGATCTGAATGAAAGGCGGGAGGGCAGCGGTGAATAGTTTAATGGTTGAGTTTTTTGGACTTTTTTCATTGCTAATTTTAAAAAATTGTTTTACAACGTTTCGAAGAGTGGATCTCTCTTCGTCGTCAGGTGAAAACCTAATGTGGGGATCGTTAAAAACAGCTAGCCTGTCTCACGGATCAGTTGCACGCTGGTGCTGTAAGAGACCTGTGGGTAAGAGACGCTAACCCGAGAGTGCAGTGTGCTGACGACCGCTGCTTTACTGTATAAACTGTCTGTGGTCACCACAATATTTTGGTTCCGTTTCCTTTACCGCCTTTGTTCTTTTTCAGTTATTCATATTTATATTATTCTGTAATCATTTATATGTCCATATCTGTATTTAATGAATTGTGATACAGTAGGAATCAAAACAAAAATTCTTGAATATGTTAACTTCGTAAATTATTTTACCCGTCTTTGGTTTTTCTGTGGTTGAAAGGAATGCCGTGGTGTCAGTTTGAGAGATTTATATTTTCAGACCATCATTATCAGTTACTAACCTAATTGTGTATAAATTACAGAGCTTTATAATTCAGTTTCAGAATCTGGATTTATTACATGGTCATCTGCTATAATAACTGTTTGAGTTCAATACCACTGGTGAAGAAATTATCTACAATTGAAGACTTCTACGGAATAAGGATGTAACCAACAAAACTATTTCATGTTTCAGGAGAAAGAAAAATAATGTTAGGGGCATATTTTATTAGACCTATACTTACTAACAATCAATTTACTAAATAAGGATTCAAGTTTATTCAGCCATTGAACGTAATAATTTATTGTTATAAATAAATGCTTTGATATTACTTTTTTCCACATATATCACAAGTTTCAAGAATTTGATGTTAATTTCATTGGAATATTTCATTAGGCTTATATTTACTATCACAACCATTTGAGTGAACAAGGATACACGTTCATTCAGCCATTGAACGTAATAATTTATTGTTATAAATAAATGCTTTGAATTTACTTTTTTCCACGTAGGCTACATCAGAGGTTTCAAGAATTTCATGGTACATCCTTCTTCCGGCGAGGTCTCTATTCTTCACTCAAATACTGTGTATCATGCAGAATTAGTACAAGTAAATTGTATAAACCAAAGCCCGTACCTAGCGAAATGAAATGGTATCACAATCTCTTTATATTATGATTGTATTACATTTTCTAGATCCTTATATGATAAACATTATTGGCAGTTATCCTATGAATTCATTTGTAATGGGTTGCTACTGTTCTACAAATTATTTTTCTCTTCATTCTTTTCAAATTCCTCAAAAACTTTGAATTTTCTACCATTAAACTTCAACAAAACTTGTTTCAGCGCTGGTTTACTTCATTCACTTTCTTCAATTCGTCTAGGTTCACTTCAGTTATGAATTCCAACAGAGCCATTAGAGATTTCGACACGCATTAAAATATTCAACCTTTACTGGATGCAATCAGTAAAAAAACTTATGCAAAGATCTAATGTAGCACACTACTGTCGGTTTGTTATTGACAGGTACACGAACTTTCCAGTTGAGCTCTATGTAACAGATTCCGACCATATCTTGTGGTTTTTGGTCACTGATATCTGTTGCATGGCCCCTGAATCGAACTTTTAAAATTCTTCGTAAAATTATGTTCGTGAAGTGGAATAATATCGGTTGTTTATCAAATGCAGGAAATGTTTTGAATGCAGTAAAAGTATTTTCTTTTTTTTTCAAATGTATGTTTCCACTCATAGCAGTGTGATGATATAATATTAGGTAGGTCTTTTCTTACATGGTCCTCATTTTTGTTTCTATTTCTGCTTTAGAGAATGTTCGAAAATGGACGCTGTTTAATATAATATTTTACCGTTATGGACTAAACGTTAATGACGGAAGAACATTTTCGAATAGTATTGAAGTTCAGATTATGAGAAGAATATGGAGAGTTTGTTACAAATGTTGTACATTTTAAAGAAATTTGATGTTAAAATAACTATAAAGGAGAGAAAATTATTAGTGGTGAGGAAAACGCCGAACATTTATATCAACTCAAAATTCTAAATATTAAATTAGGAAGACGAATCATCTCTGATATCTTGACAGATTCATTACAAATAATAATAAAAGTACAGTAAAAAGTAAAATAACTGCTTTAGGTAACAAGCATTTTGTATTAATAACAACTATTGACCTGCAGCCACATAAATGTGTAAAAAGCGAAAGATGTAATGAATTTTTGTCTGCAGAGTATTACTATTTGAAAGCGAACATTAGTACATTGGAAACCAAGAAAGCAATCCTTTAGTGGCCACGGCAATGCGGATCTGAATGTAAGAAAAAATCCAGCTTCATTGTTTATTAAGGTGTCAATACGATACTGAAGTTTTAGAGAGAAAGGGAGTAAATCAAAATACAAAGTCCCGCGCCGTGGTGTCATGGTCTAAGACATCCTGCATAGTACTCGCTTTACGGAAAACGCGCTGGTTTGAACCCACTTGGGAGAAGAAATTTTCTCAGGAAAATTCCTGTCATTGCCCACTCATCATCGTGATGCACTTGGGGAGCTGTGATAGGAAGCGAAATCCGGTTACGAAAGCCAGCTATAACGACTGGGGGAGATCATCGTGCTAATCACGCAATACCTACATTCTGGTTGGATGGTCGTTCACCTCTGCTTCGGTATGTGGACGTGAGTTTAGCAGCCGACTGATCGGTCTGGGTCCTTAAAGGGCTGTAGCGCCACTGATTATTATAATAGTAATAGACCTATTATTATTATTATTATTATTATTATTATTATTGTGACTTTTATTTCAACAATAATGTTACTTTCATTCACAACAATAATATCTTTCTATGTCTGAATTTAAACACTCCCGTCAACAATGGGTATTCCACACCACACAGTAACATAGTATTCGTTATTGCACTCCACAGACGACAATGACAATTCACTTGGATTATTGAGAACAACAATGTACTGCTAATCTCAACTAATGTTCACAAAGCACTATTTACAAAACAAAACTGTCAACTCTCAGATCACAGTTCGTTTTCCTTGGTTAATTCTTCTAGTTCATTCACTCAAGTTCACAGTATATCGAACCCAAGACTTCCAGAGACAGTCCACTGAACTTCGAACTAAAGACTTTTAGATAAAGTTCACTGCACGTCGATTCAAAGACTCCCGGACGCGTCGCTTCCGCCTGGACGTTGCCATAATTACTCAAGTTCACTCGCGTGTCGAACCCAAGAATCCCGGACGCGTTGCTTCTGCCTGGACGTTTCCACAGTTACTCAGCTCACGACTCGACGAACCCAAGACCCCTGGACGCGTTGCTTCCGCCTGGGCGCTGCTTATTCACAAACTGAACTTGCTGTCCAAACTAAAAACTGGCTTTGGCTCTCTTGCTCCTTCTGTGTATTACTAAATCATAGTTCTAGAATGTACTGCATCGAGTAGCTTCCATTAATAGGCTCGCGCGCTTTGCGGAGCTTCCAGAACCATCTGCTTCTCGCTGCTTCTTTTCCCCCTTCACCTCGCACAGCCCAGCGCCCACCCCTTTCTCTCTCCTCTCCTCGCGCGCCCTCCCTTCTACCGGACGCGCGCTAGGTCTTTCAACATGGCGCCACATTATTATTATTACTATTATTATTATTATTATTATTATTATTATTATTATTATTATTATTATTATTGAATCAAAATAGAACTTCATTGAAGAAATTAAATAAACAAAAAATAACATTAATTAAATATACAGTATGAAATAAAGAAACGAGAAGATGTACGCCTATAAGAAAGTAGGCATGTTCAGCTGAATGAAGTACGGCAACTTAAAGGCTAAGAAAAATTTAGAACAGCAGAGGAAAGATAAACATGGATGGAGCGACAAGACGAAGCCATTAGAGTTTGTTGATGGATAGATTGAATGTTATGGACAAAATTTCTACGTTTATATGTTCGAATATAAACATTTTTTTTTGAAATACTAATAATTATTATTATTAGTTTTTAATTACGGTAATATCTTCAAATTTTCCCCGGACAAGTACATCCCTCCACAATCGCTATTAGTAGGGGCCTATTCCATTTTTCGCCTTCTATTTGTAACATCGTATGGTGTGACGAATTCACAATTAGTAACGGTTCGCTGACAAAATTCGGCCACATTCGTTTGTGTGCCTATGGGAAGAAATTTACTGCAGTGAAAGCTGAAGATAATAATAATAATAATAATAATAATAATAATAATAATAATAATAGTAATAATAATAATAATAATAATAATAATAATAACAATGATTTTATTTAACCTGGCACAGTTAAGACCGTATAGCAGTGGTCGTCAGCATTCGCTGAAATGGGTATAGGGTAAAGACAGCAGGGAAGCCTGCACCTCAGTGCATGCTTGGGGGAGCGAGAGGGAGGAATCTGGCCTTAGGTCAGCCGTGGCGAAAATGTTGTCGTGCGCCGAGCCACTATGTAACCTGCAACGTGCATAGCACCTATGGAGGGAGGCGGACACCCGAACGGGAAGTGAAGCAACTGTCTGACTTATTAACGGATTTTCATTTTCCTTACGTCAAGCACTAAAATATAATTTTATACAGTACAAGGTTACAAACTAATGTTTAGTACGTGTAACGAAGAAAGAAATGAACAAGAAAAAATAGGACACATTATCACAACCTAAAGTTAACTGTCTTCAGAATGTCTCTGCGACAGAGTTTCAAAATGAGGAATTATGTCGCTTAGTGCAAGTCGTAGTTGATCGCGAAGGTATTTGTCAGTCGTGATCTAAATTTGGTTTTTACTATTTTCATTGTTGAAAATAATTTTTCACAAACGTAAATTGTAGCGAACATG
The DNA here is from genome assembly GCF_040183065.1 of Periplaneta americana. Lineage (NCBI taxonomy): Eukaryota > Metazoa > Arthropoda > Insecta > Blattodea > Blattidae > Periplaneta > Periplaneta americana. The sequence continues at coordinate 99,063,467 of NC_091123.1, forward strand.
GCTTCAACAGAGCAAGCGAAAGAACGAAGCTTCGGATATTTATTTTTTGGCAAAGATTTTAAAAAGTTCAACATTTGTCAAGTCCTTACCTCTAGCTTTCATTCAACATCACATTATAAATCTGTGCGTTTAAATTGAAGATCTAACCGCATTATTCGTACATCTGCTGAAAAAGGATCGACGTACAAAGATGATGATGATGATGATAAAAATAATGATAATAATAATAATAATAATAATAATAATAATAATAACACAAACTTTTAATGTTCCATGAATAGCATGTAGTATAATGCCCTTTTATGTTATGCAACCGTTTTCCTTGTAATACACGTGAAGAAATCATACATTTAATATTCTCATCGTATTGGCAGGAAAAAAATGCGTCCTCCCATCATACTTGAAACTTTCGTTTTTGTAGAGGTACATGATTTCGAGAGAGACATTGCGACGATACGCCACTCACAGGTCAGAGACAAATACAAATGGAACGGAGTTTGACTCCAGTGAGTGAGAGAGGATGGGGGTTGGGGGAGGTAAGAAGCAAGAGAAATGAACGCTAACATTGCGAGCCACAATGTGCTCGCGAGTCACATTTTCGCCACGGCTGCCTTAGGTGATGCGGACGATCAGTGGAGACTAGAGTAGTAAGTACTATACACTTGTGAGCGGTTTGTGTACGTATACGATGGCAGAAAGTTCAAATAGTGACTTACGTAGATCTTTCACCCCTACGTTGTTTAACCCTTCATGGGAAGAAGCTTTTTTTTTTACAGATTTTGAAAATGTAGCAAGATGTTTAATTTTCAGTAAGCTGCTCAAAGTGATAGATAAGAAAATATCACTTGCAGCGTCACTATGACAACTGTCATGCTAATGAATACGACAAATTAAAAGACGACGAAAGAATCGAAATGGTGGAGCAGTTAATAAACTAAAATATAAGACAGGTATTATTATTATTATTGTTATTATTATTATTATTATTATTATTATTATTATTATTCCCATACTGATGTGCAGTTAGTCAGAGAACGTTTCCCTAGGCCAGCAGAATATTGCATCGGACATCGTGTCTTGGACGAGACAGTTTTGTCTCGGATCGTCTGATACTGGACAAGACTGTTTTGGTCTTTCTAGAACTGTAGACAGTTTCGAACAGAGTTTCGCCACGACTAACGTAGCTTGTTTTCCATACATTGCTATTCTTAATTGCTACCTGATAGCAACCGACGAGAAAATCGTAACAAAGATCGATTATTTTATGCGTTTGAAAGAAGAAAATCACATAAATAGAAGTTCAAGTAGCGTACATAAATTTCTTTCGAAACTTCTTTCCGTACTTTATATATTAGATTTCTCCTAATATTTTTTTCAATGTATAATAAAAAGTGGGGATCCTTGCATGCACATAACAAGTCTATCTGCGTCTATATCTATTTTTAATTCAATTGGAAAATGTTCGTAAATACACAATGTAACAATAAAATTATATTATTGAACATAACCCTCTCTGGACATACAGCAAATCAAGTGGATGAGTGAGTGCACATCATAATTCACAGATGAGAAGAATGAAATGTGCAATATTGTCCGCTAGTGGACGAAACTTCAGGTGACATCACAGGTCGATACCGTTCGAGACAGTCCTTGGTTGACCGGGAAGAATTTCCATGTAGTAGCCTATGCTGCCGACCTTACTCACAATATTAGCGTTCTTGAGGATTTTTTAGTACTTTGTGTTATTCACAGGAAGAGTTCATGAAGATGATGCCAGTGTTCGAGTTAGTTACAAAATTGCTCTGCGTCTTGGAAGAAAACTCCGACCTTTCATAGATTGTGATTTGTTGAAAGAATGTATAATAGACGCTGCCGAAGAACTCTGTCCTGAACAGCTACCTACCATTAGAATAATATGAGCCATTCAGAGCAAAAGTGGTGTAAGTAAAAAATGGATAATGAGGGTTAAAGTAAACATTCTGTAAAATACAGCGCAAAGCAGCAATTAATATTCAATTTATTTAAACTATTAGTAATCAGTGGATAGCAAGAAAGACATATTAATTGCTAATTTGCGCTGTATTTTACAGAATTTTTACTTTAAACCTCATTACCCAATTTTGACTTACACCACTTTTGCTCTGAACGGCTCATATGTTGTCATACAACTTAGTCCGGAGAAATTATTTCCTCACATTCCAGTAAAATATCAGGATTTGTGGCTTGTCTCCTCCTTTGACTCGACTCCATAATTTCAGAGGTGACTTTTTTAAAGTTATTTGACATTAAAAACTGAAATCCTGAGTATTTATTAACTATGTAAAATATGCTTACTTAAATACGCATGTGAACATTGGGTGTTTCATTACACTATTAGTACTATTGAATTCCACTGAGTTACGTAATTTATGATACGAACGAAAAGCCGCCACTGAAATATTGCTTACCCGTCCGCTCCCATAAATGTACTAGAGGGCTAGCGGGTCGGAGACGCTAGCCCGAGAGTGCACTCTTCTGACGACCGCTGCCGTAGAGCATTCTCTAACACTGAACCAGGCTATCGCGTCCTGGAATTGATATTTCTCTCCACTGTTCACCTTAATGTAAACAATTGAAGTACTGCTATTAATACTTTTGCTTTAGTTGGTGGAGCTACATATTTGTGGGAAAGGTATCCTTGTGCTATTCGAGAGATTTCATAATCTCTTAGCATTATTACGTATGCATTTTTGGTGAGACTCTTGTTTTCCAAATAAAATAATGGTCAGATCACAGATTATGCAACAAAGATACTGTATGTCGCACTGTTTACTTCGCGATTTCACTCCTCCTTCTACAATCCACTATGTTATAAACTACAACTGGGATGGTTTTGTTAAATTTCAGTACATGCAGGCCGTACGGTAATCGAAAAAATATTGTTCTAACCTTTTTTCTGTACAGTAAAATATATTTTCGCGCACGGACATGGCAATTGGTTTGTTAATCTTCAAATTGAACTAGTTTCTACACCAAAAAGAAAATAATTGTTACTAAACTATTATTATTTTACAAAATATTTACATTTTATGCGTCATATTTCTCGCGAACATTCTGTGAATACAAAATAGATTAGATACCGCAACATTTAAAATTAGAGTTATTCTGTTTTTGAATCTACTTAATTTTATCTGTATCCCTAATAAATTATTTTGCATAATATTATCCAATTTTAATTGCCAAGTATAAGATATGATATGAATTACCATTGCATTGTGAAAATAGAGACAACCTAAAGATCGTGAATATTAAGACACCGAAAACGTTAGGCTCTAGCAAACCGAACTTGGAGATGGAATCTATTAATATGTAGTTCCGAAACAATGGAGAAATTATATTTCAATACAAGGTTTCAAAGTCAAAATATTCTTCAAAATTCAAATTACAGTGTCTGTCTGATGTATCATTTGTTTATTTATTTATTTAATTATTTATTTATTTATTTATTTCATCTGACAAAATTAAGGCTATAAGGCATTCTCTTCCATCCTACCAGATAGCACATACATATACAAAAAAAAAAAAAAAAAAAAAAAGAAAAAGAAAAAAAAATAAGAAAGACAAACACTGATGAAAAATAATGAACAGTTAAAAATTAATGAGATTATGAAAAGTAATTTACAATGGTTCTTAGAATTAGTGATTACTTTATCTAAAACTACGTTCGTGTTTGAATACTTATAAAGTTAAAACGCATGTCGAAGAAGATAAGGTAAAGTAAAGAGTATTGATTTTTACATCAATACACGTGTATTGACTTTCTCCCTGCGTGCCAAGTGTGCTTAACATATCAGCGTGAAGGAACTTTCAAATAATAGCAGACGTTGAATTCCTTAGGAAATCCTCAAATATTTCAGCTGCAGATATACCTACCCACTTCAGCGCATTCCTGCGCAATATTAATCTGCTGCATTATAATTTCAAAGACTGTCAGGAAGACTATAGCAAATAAGTTCCCGAAATTAACTATATACGGGATCCTGGCTGGAGAACAGTTACAAAACTTCGTTTTGTATCCGATATTCCAGGGTTCAGACCCGAGTTAGAAAGATGTAATTGATGTACGATGGAAGTTCTGAGCATGAACTGTTCCAGACGAGGAATAAAGCCGTACGGCATTTAATATAACTCTATCAAAGCATGAGAGCGTGCCATGCTCTTGTAAAAATTAACTCTGCTATTAATCATTCTCCATCATTGTCCTCTGGCATGGGTAATGAATCCGCCTGATACGTGATCAACATCAGAAACGGAATACATATCGTCATCCTAACGAAGACCGGGAAAATTACCCCAACTGCAGGGTTTAGTGACAGAAACGACACTTCATTTGATTTCAGATGTTGAGTTAAAATTCATAAAGCCTGCTTTCACTAGTTCCTTGCTTTAGGAACTCCATGTACTATCATCTATGATATTTTCAAGATATGACCAATCTCAAGTGCCATAGAGATGGAGGGTTGTATGAATATTTAAAATACGAAACGTCATGTTCCAAAATAATTTCCAGAGTCTTTACGAGGTCTTCAAATTTTGAGGTGAATTGTCTTGTTCCAAATGTGAAAAAAACATTCCTTTATGTTATAGTTTCTTAACCGGTAGTCCATGTTAAGTAGTGATTGAATAAATTATTGTCAACCAAAGTTCACGTTATAACAGCGTTATTTAAATTATAGAGAAACGCTTTAAACAATTAAATCATGTTTTCATTTAACTCTGCTTATTTTTATTTTCTTTCGTTTCAAAAAGTATTTTAAAATGCAAGGAAAACATTCGCTAAATAGTAATTTAGCTAAGCTTATAGTACGGTATGAAAAACATGAGGTAAATTATTTTTGAAAGTGATAGACTCATTAGTACTATATCGTTGAGTAATAAGTGATACTTCGAATCTTCAAATTCGCAGCTGAATTAAAAAACTTTCAATTTTTATTTCAAAATAGACAAGCTTTTGATATATGTTTATGCTTCGCAAGATCTTCTAGTCGAGAAAAACATAATAGTTAACACTCCAATTTTGTCAACATAGTAATAATAATAATAATAATAATAATAATAATAATAATAATAATAATAATAATAATAATAATAATAATAATAATAGGCCTAATAATAACGTAGTTAAACTAAATTACCATTTTCGTATATACGAGTTATCACATCTTTGCCATAGATATCCTAGTCTAGAACATAAATTTTTACTAGCATTTGATTCTACTTTAAGAGGCTAAACAAATAATATGTCATAGATGATTTAAAAAAGGAATTACTGAATTTTACTATATTTTCAGCAATAATTTATATTAAATTTGATTTAATTTATGATATAAAGAGAGCCACGCACAATTCAGAAAATGACGTAAATTTTACAGAAGATGTGATGAAGACAAAAATATTAGAAATTGTAGAAATCTCAAAACCTCACCCACATACAGGGCAGAGAGAATTCTTTGGAGTAACGGATATACACTTCTCAAATTACTGCCCTATCACTGTGACCTGTCGCCGATTGAGCTGAGCGGGGGTATGGTAAAACTTAAAGTTGCTACAAAAAATGTGGAAATCACGAAACTTAAGACCCTTAGAAAAGTCACAAAGCAGGTCCCAAACGACATGAAACCATCTGATTGGTCTTGTGCAATACGTTCATGGGAAATATATATATATATATATATATATATATATATATATATATATATATATATATATATATTGACAGTAGCTATTGACGTAGCGACGCGTTTATTGAAGAAGCACTAGAAAGGTTAATAGACCTAATTAATGTGGGTTTTGACTCCGGGAGCGAATATGCAACAGAAGAGAGGTAACAGCGGTTGTGATACAGCTGCGGAGAGAGTTGACAGTGACAATAACTCATTCATCAAGTGACAACTCTACGAATCCACCGCAGTGGAGTAACGGTTAGCATGTGTCACCTTGAACGAACAGGCTCGGGCTCAAGTCCTGATTGGGACAAGTTATCTGACGGAGGTTTTTTTCAATGGTTTCCCCTGAACCCATTATAAGCAAATGCTGGGGGACTTTCGCTTCTGGACCCTTGGACTCATTTCGCTGGCATTAATACCTTCATCTCACTGGGACGCTAGGTAATAATCGTAGTGGATAAAGCGATGTAAAATAACTAAATTACGTACAATTCTACGGAAACTGCATATGAGGAATCTTGTCTTGGCTTAGCGCTGTAATAATGGGTTTTAAATAAATTAACTACATATTATGATTTGTTTAATTTAGTATAATATGTGTTATTTATAGCAAAGCAATGAATATTCTTTGTTGCATTAGTTTATTATGCTATAGTCGACAGGATATTATTCACTTCGTTCCGCATGTGAGAGAAGTTAGTTAGAATTTTAGATGAAACTGTATAGGGAGGTAAGTGCTTCACCCGATCCGTCTTATGTATTAATATCATAACCAGAACAATACACTAGCGCTGTCACTGCTATCGATAATCTAATCATAAGAGAACTATACCTCACGTAAGTAGGATTATTTTTATGCTCGAGTCCACACCTGTGGAGTAACGGTCAGCGCGTCTGGCAGCGAAACCCCGGTTGGGGCAAGTTACTTGGTTGAGGTTTTTTCCGGCTGGGTAATGTTCGGTTTTGGACCCCGGACTCATTTCACCGTCATTATCACCTTCATCTCATTCAGACGCTAAATGACCTGATATGTTAATATAGCGTCGTAAAATGAATTAAAAATAAATAAATTTTTATGCTCGTTAATGTAATCAACCGCTGTGGAATAACAGCACATCTGATTGTGAAATAAGCGGGCCTGGGTTGAAATTCTGGTTGGGGCAAGTTACCTGGTTCAGGTTTTTTCCGAGGTCTTTCCTCAACCAAATGAAGGAGAACTGCCGAGCAACTTTCGGCGTTGGACCATCATAATTACACTTCCCCACGTTCATCATCATTTCCGTTTCTCTTCTAGGTTTCGGGCTTGCCGAACTTGAACACTGTGGATATGTGGTCATTAGTTGTTGGTGGTAGCTCTATGCACCAAGAGCTCTCCACTGGACTCATGGTAACTCTTGAGACCGAGGTTGAGGATCCGTGGTGAGATGGGCTCTCCACTGCGCTCACGGTAGGCTAACTCGTGGGATCGGGGATGAGGGACCGCGGTGATGGCTACGTGGGAATGGTAAAGGGATCATGAAGGCTGCTGAGGAGTTCGGCGGCAGCGCGCAGGTGGATCTGTAGCGCGGGGTGCTTTAGGGCATGTACACCATTCCATACTTATCTCAGTGTGAGGACAGTCCCAGTTCATGTCCTCCTCTAAAGGGGGAATAATAGATACATACTTCGTCTATGTGCAGGAGAAGGGATTAACCTAACTTCTCTGGTATTCAGATTGCCATGCGTAGTAGTAGTAGTAGTAGTAGTAGTAGTAGTAGTAGTAGTAGTAGTAGTAGTAGTACAGTAAAACCTTGCTAAAACTTACTCTCTATAAAGAGGAAACCTGCACAAACGAAAAATAAATTTGGGAACGGTGTGGTTTCCTATGTAAAATAATACTTTAAAACGGAAAACTGCCTAACGCGAAAACGGAATCATTTTTGGGCACCATTTAGCTAAAAAAACCTGACTAAAACGGATAATTTAAGCGTAACTGTTGCTAAATTCTTTCAAATCATTTTTAATTTTGCGATAATGCTGTACGAAGCATGACATAATTTTTTTGTGTGACTATACATGCAATGATCTGGAAGACTTTCGCTATTCTTTGTCAGGCGTTGGGGGTGAAGCTTCTGTATACTCTATTTTTTTTTTTTTCCATGGCGTGCAGTTTCATAGAAAGGACTTTGCCGACAGACCTTCTACTGGTTGTCATAAATAAATATCTTCCTTACGGTGACGGAAATCTTTACTCCTGTCAGTAACCAATCACAACCCTTGTTCAGAAGAATTGACAGGCTCTCGTCAAATCCACGTGGAGGCAGAGTTGCTGCATCTTTTCGAATTCCAAGAATCTCGTCAGTCTCATTTCAGCAGGATTATGGCAACTGTGCAATGTTGGGACTAGGGGACAGGATGGAATTGTCAGAGGTGTTTGTGTAGGAAGTCATAAATCTGTAAGTGGGTGTTCAAAGGAGCCACCGAACTGCACTCCTTGAAATAAAATAAGGTATAACCATGTCACTATTCTGTGCTTATTGTGAAAGATCCGGGCAGGTTACTGACCTCCTGTACCGTTACTTCTTCCAACCCTCTTACATTTTTGTTAATTTATTCTCAAGTTTTGTGCTAAGAAGCCAATACAGTGATAAAGGACAGTGCGAGTACAATAAAACTGTGAATAATTGTAGTGTAGTGTGAATTTAGTTTCACGTTTCCGTTTATTTATTCTGAGTTTTGTGTTAATATGCCGAGTTAAATAACAGTGCGAATAAAGTAAAACTGTGCGATTTAATAAAAAAGCTTAGATAACCAGTTCTGTCATGGAAGAGTGGCTTCATTCTTTTAATGGAGCAATGAAACGTCAAGGTCGCAAGGTCATACTGTTTTTAGACAATGCTACTTGCCATCCAAGGACTGATTTGTCTAAAGTGAAGTTAATCTATTTTCCACAAAACACAACTTCAGTTACATAACCGAGCGTAATTTACTCTCTGAATTGATGCAGGACGCGAATAGAACCCTACAAAGTTCCCTTCAAAAAAAAGTCCCGGCAATGCGCTTTGAAAGAAATGTGGGGCCAAGAAACTAGGGCGCAGAGAGAGAGAGAGGCTGCAATTACATAAGTTAATAATAATGTACTGTAGTAACTTTTATTTCAAATTATTTCTTCATTGTGTTCTCCCTACAGTGAGCATATTGCAGTAGTTTATTCTTAGTTTTGCCAAAACTCAACCCTTTGTAAAACGAAAACCTGTGAAAACGAAAAAAAAAAAAAATTCTGGAACGATCGCGTTTCGTTTTAGGGAAGTTTTACTGTAGTAGTAGTAGTAGTAGTAGTAGTAGTAGTAGTAGTAATAGACTCAAAATTCATCGTGGGCCATATGTGGCAAATGAATTTTGCATGGCGTCCTCTAACAAAGGCAGGATCGTTTTGCGTGCAGTAAACCTACGACATAGGAACCTAGCTTCACTCCCTTCCGGAGGAAGCTATGCTAAGATTATTTTCACCTTTAAAGTCTATCGCCCGGGGCTGAACTTGAATTCACGAACCTTCGATTTAATGGTCAGCAAGATAATCGCCGAGGAGAATATGAAATGAATGCAATCTCAAGGGATATATTATGTTTCAACATCACAGAGATAGCTTTTTAGCGGTACACTGCATATTACAGATAATTCTGGTAAACCAGTGGATCTCACAAACTGAAAATTATTCGTCTTAAACTATACACCATTCCTTATATGCTAGTGAATCTCGCCCACATATGCGATGCCATGTTCAATAAAGAATTAGACCACAGGTAGTCTGTCGACTAGTGCTAGGAACACTTCCGTATAGCAGCGGACCTTGGAAATCGGACATTCATGACGCCAACCGGTACACAACGACAATAATATGGTTTGCCATCGGGCACATGTTGAAGTGACAACGTCTCATAATTCGGTCTGCCGGTAGAGGTGTAGACTAGAAAAGATGGAGTAACGAAATTCGGTAGGAGCTTAAAGCGTTCGTACGGTAGGCAGTTCCTGATGGAATTAGTTCATTTATGTATCAACATGTGAAACATATCCTCCATTACACGACTAGGTGTACCGAGTGGGAGAGGTGTCGCGCACGGGGTGGGGTGGGCGCACGGATGGCTGGAGTTCAATTTCGAGTACACAATCAACTTTGAGAAGACGCTATGATTACAAGCCTTGTCCGATTTAGATGCACAAAACGGAATTTATTTCATACATCTTATTTTCTCGGTCGAATAGTTATATTTAAGGGGACATATATGAGTTTTAAATCATTTACAATTTTCATCCAAAATTTATGAATTTTAAACTACATAAACATGCCTACAATATTATCTTCTGTACCAAATTTGGTGTCATTAGGGCTAATAGTTTTGAAATGATATTTTTTTTAAATACACTTTATATTGACGTCACTAAAAAGGGTCCTTGCGTCACAATTTTCACAATTTTTAGTTTATATTAGCTCGAAAGCTTAAAAATAGTCATGGGAACATAGATTAATTATCTTTTTGAGCTCGGTCTAAATAGAGATTCACAATAATGATTAGTGGATTTTCTTAATTTTTCACCATTATTTCGCCATAGTGTCCCCTTAGTCAGAAATTTCGGTGTGGGTGTTGTGAGCGTGTAAATATATGTTAGAGAAAAATAAGCGCAACATCGCGTTACAGTGGCTGAATAATTCAAATCGAAATTGAGGAAACGTGCCCACACTGTTATAGCGGTTCAAAAGACTCTGGAAAAGTCCGCTGTGAGTAGGGCTGAACGGACAAGAAAGCCAAGCGTGCGGATGGCACTCAGAACGGTACGAGCGCTGCCGATATAATAAACGTGTATTTTGACAAGTTAGCAGCTGTTTGATGTTATCACGCCAAACATCGCAGTTGTGTCAGTGACAGAGCCTTCAAATTTTTTAATGGCACGCAATATTCCCAATTGAAGGCAATAATTGATAGATGAAAATAATGGAGGTCGTTGCTTCAAGATATTTATAATTCTGAGAGGAACGAAAAATACTGCGTCTGAGCACAAGAAATTCTGCCGAATCCGCTAAGATTGTTTCGGTGTTTATTGGTCACAGTGGGATAGAATTATAACAACCAATTTTTCCTGAGTGTTTATTGTTTTTTTTTTATAAACAAGTAACTATTCTGGACTTTAGGGCCTTAAAATGGCATTGCCGACCGTGATGCCCTATCCAGAATTCTTACCACATGCTCTTTGACAACTTGCATAATTCTGACACGGTCGACTTGAGAGACTCTATGTATTGCATTAGAGCATTTCGGAACAAAGACTGACGTGCCCTAGTTCGATATCCGACAAAAGATAAAAATATATTTTTCTTTATACATAGGGGTAGGTCTACTTGGTTTGCCATTTTTTGTCGTGTATCATCTTCAGGAGCGAATTTGTCTCATAGAAAGTATATGACACTGTATTGTGGGTCCCTATCACCACGACATGGTGCGTCCTCGGGTTGCGAATAGAGGAGACGGCCTCCAGATATGGAGTGTAGCTGCGAATATATTCAATAAGCAGTCGTGGACAGCCGATAAGGGGTGGTCCTCCAGCTAGGGGATTGGGCGAAGGGCTAACAACCCATCACCGTAAAAACAGCTTATTACGAATCCATACAATAAGCCTCAGAATGGGACTGCCAAGGGGGATGAAGTTACAGGACAATGGAGAAAGTTACACAACGCAGAACTGCACGCATTGTATTCTTCACCAGACATAATTAGGAATATTAAATCCAGACGTTTGAGATGGGCAGGGAATGTAGCACGTATGGGCGAATCCTAAATTATACGATGAAAGAGTAATGGAACGGAGAAAAATTCTCTCCGGCGCCGGGATTTGAACCCGGGTTTTCAGCTCTACGTGCTGATGCTTTATCCACTAAGCCACACCGGATACAACTCCGACGCCGGTTAGAATCGTCTCAGATTAAGCTCCAACTCTTGGGTTCCCTCTAGTGGCCGCCCTCTGCACTACGTCATAGATGAACGCAGGACTGAAGTCCACACATGTGCTGAGGTGCACTCGATATGAGTGACTAGTTGGCCGGGATCCGACGGAATAAGCGCCGTCTTAAATCACGAAGTGATTTACGCATATCATATATATTATTTTAATGTACCGAAGTACATATGATATTTCATGCAGATATTCTGCGTCATCATACGATGAAAGAGTAATGGAACGGAGAAAAATTCTCTCCGGCGCCGGGATTTGAATCCGGGTTTTCAGCTCTACGTGCTGATGCTTTATCCACTAAGCCACACGGGATACAACTCCAACGCCGGTTAGAATCGTCTCAGATTAAGCTCCAACTCTTGGGTTCCCTCTAGTGGCTGCCCTCTGCACTACGTCATAGATGAACGCAGGACCGAAGTCCACACATGTGCTGAGGTGCACTCGATATGAGTGACAAGTTGGCCGGGATCCGACGGAATAAGCGCCGTCTTAAATCACGAAGTGATTTACGCATATCATATATATTATTTTAATGTACCGAAGTACATATGATATTTCATCGTATGATGACGCAGAATATCTGCATGGAAATATCATATGTACTTCGGTACATTAAAATAATATATATGATATGCGTAAATCACTTCGTGATTTAAGACGACGCTTATTCCGTCGGATCCCGGCCAACTAGTCACTCACATCGAGTGCACCTCAGCACATGTGTGGACTTCGGTCCTGCGTTCATCTATGACGTAGTGCAGAGGGCGGCCACTAGAGGGAACCCAAGAGTTGGAGCTTAATCTGAGACGATTCTAACCGGCGTCGGAGTTGTATCCGGTGTGGCTTAGTGGATAAAGCATCAGCACGTAGAGCTGAAAACCCGGGTTCAAATCCCGGCGCCGGAGAGAATTTTTCTCCGTTCCATTACTCTTTCATCGTATGATGACGCATAATATCTGCATGGAAATATCATATGTACTTCGGTACATTAAAATAATATATATGAATTCAAAATTGCATTTAGAGTGTTAGTTGGGAGGCCGGAGGGAAAAAGATCTTTGGGTAGGCCGAGACGCCGATGGTGGGCTTATGTGAGGGCGGCAGTGAACCTGTGGGTTCCTTAACAGCCATTTGTAAGTAAGTAAGACAGTCATGCTAGTTGTAATAATGTTTCCAGGATTGAGGATGATGTGGAACACAGGCTTGAATTTTTCAAGTCTCAGAAATATTGATTAAGTATTTTATTTAAAGAGAAGTACGTGCATGAATGTGTGTTTTCTATCCCAGAACGCAAATCAAGTTAAATTACGAAATTCTTTCATGAACATCATTGCCAATTTATTTTATCCATGTCTGTTAAATTTCTCTAATTTCCCTCGAATTCTGTTTTCACGAAATCAGTGTCCAGATTCTGATTTTAAATAATCGATAAAACAGGAATGGTACGGAACGAGACGACGCGACGTAAAGGAGTCGCGGTGACTTGTCAGCAAGTGATGTCATTGAATATTTCAGATGCGATCGCAAATTCCTTGTTCGTTGACGGGTCGTATTTTAATCAGTTCACACTCTTACAATTGCTTGTCTACGTACCACAAACTGAGTAATTTGTATATTTCAAACAGTTTAGGCGTTTAAGTTCTAATTTTCTGAGACTTCTATCTTTATTTTATGATATATTTTCTAACTACATTCTTCCTCTTTAAGCGTTTCATTCTCCCAGTAACTTTGTCTTCGTCTTTCAGAGACTTTCAATTTTCAAACATGACACACGACACAGACAAGTAATCCAATTCTTTCTCACGTGTCAGCATGAGATGAAGCTTTCACATAAAAATATGTAATAGTGGTGATTCACAAGGGACAATCATCCACAGTGTCTTTTATTCAGTTCCTGTTTTTAAATGAAATACACTCATCAAAACTGTCTAAGGAATAGATTAAATTTTATAGAAAATTTTTTATACTTGATATCCAAATACTAGGCCATTCGAAAAGTAATGACAACATAGTTACTGTTTCACACTAAATGTATCTAGGTTACTTCTGGCATTACATACTTCAAATATAGTCTTATGCCATGTCAACAATATGTTGCCCAATGTACTTTAAAGATGGTGGACTCCCTATGCAGCAGCATTTATGGATATCTCTCTCACTGATCAATCTAAAGTTCTTCGTATGTCAACTCTTGATTGAAAGCGTATGTCTCGTTTCCACCCAACTTGCAATAGTTTCCACAGGCTTCTTGTAGGCCTAATGCCCTAAAGCACTGACTTGTACGTTTTTCTCTTGCAACTTGCGCTTTTATGAAGCACATTTGTTCATACCTTTAGAGCTACATTGTTTAATACAAAACAGAAACAGCCACTGTATTTACAAAATATGACTACTTCTAGACTTTCAAAATTGCATATTTATGAAGCAATCGCTGCTCTATTACGTAGTACAAGATTTCAATGGTCACCGCTAGGAACACTATTTACAGTATTGTTTCCATTACTTATCGAATTACCTTGTAATTCATAGACATTGTGTATACATAAGTGAGATATTCATTTGCCTATGCACTAGACACATGATAACCAGTGTTTATTAACATTATTACATTGGAATTTCTTATTTTAGTGGCTCAGGTAGGGTAATCAGCTTATTAGTAACGGAGAAATTGGGTTACTTTAAAAGTGTGAAACAATAAAGAGCTGTTAGAACAGTAGAAATGATGACATGTTTAGGGAGATTAGTATAACTTTATTGAAAATTGTAGAACACAAGCTAAAGCAGCGAGGGCTCTGAATACTGGAAAAGGCGTAATATCTTGTGTAGTCGATATCTCGAATTTGGCAGTCCAGAAGAGCGACACCCAGGTAAACCGGGAATTACAACTGCCTCACGAGATAGATTTCTGTGTCTAAAGAGCCTTGAGAAGAAGGACTGGTAACATGTTAAGAGATGCATTGAACAAGATGAAATCTTTCATCCGTTTCTTTAACGTCATTTAGGTGGCGAGCAGTAGGCCTGCTAAATGCAAGAGATGGTGTTACTCGTTATTGCTGACTGAAGTGTTGTTATAATATAATTGAGAAGAAAGAGCAGTTTTGTAAACGAGTTCATACCATCTGAAATACCAATATAAAAACGTAGCAATGTGTGAATAAACTAAAATAACGGTTACCATGGTCTCTAGTGGATAGACAGATGAATAACCCACTTATGTATACGCAATGTTTATGGTTTATTTGGGTATACAAACAATTTTCTCTAAAATGTCATAGGTATGTTCTGCCCTGCTAAGCAAAAGTGCCGTATCTGCAGGAAAATTGAAAAATGGGGTTTTCGCACTTTATAGGGTTTTGTACTGTCAGATATTCATTGGACTAAGTAAAAATGTGGTATCTCCAATGACAAATGAAATATAAGCTTTTTAATTTGCCGTATCTGCACAAAATCGCTAGATAAACTAAGTAAGACTGCAGTATGTCTCTCATGCTAAGCAAAAGTGCGGTATGTGAGTTGCAGATACAGCATTTTTGCTTAGTACCAAGCATACACCGCGGTCTTTCTTAGCATTGTCACACTCTTTTTATCCACATGCCGCTTTCTGCTACAGTATGCACCTGTCAGTGTTACATTAAATAGCAATCTGTGTTAAAAACAATTATAATTATGTCTTCATCTTCTAGGTCTAAACAATTAGTAAAATTAGCTTTGGAAAAATGTTCTTTATCCAACATGATAGAAAATGAAAATTTTAATTCAAGTGTTGCAAGTCAACTTATGAATTCTAGCTTATCATGAGACATTCGCTTCAGTGGGAAAGAAATCTAAAGTGAAACCTTTTGCATTTGTTTGGAATGAAGCTATTGCAGGACGAAATAGGGAAGGTATTATAGGTACGTTTTACATGTTCCTGAAAGACACAGAGATGTCAAAATATGGTAATTTGGGTAGATAATTGTTAAAGCCAGAACAAGAACTGGTGTTTGTATTCTTTCTTGGTCTTCATGGTGAATTCCAAGGAAATAGCTGCCCAAGAAATCAACCTTTTCTGTTTTGAACCAGGACACACATTTATTCTGCTTACAGTATTCATCACCAAGTTGAATGTCTCTCAAAAAGCAGAAAAGGACATACGACTTTGACGATTTTGTAGACGCTTGTCAAGATGAAAATAATGGAAAAATGGAACTAATAAAGATAGATCACACAAACTTCCACAAAGTAAAGATTCCACTGCCCATCAGAAAAAAAAACTGCAAAACAACTACCTTACCTCAAGGATATCGTTCATGTGAAATCAGTGAGAGGTAACTATGTATTGGAGTACAAAACAACATATAATGAAACTAAACAACATATAATGAAACTGAAAGTTACAAAACTTCAGATTTTCTGCAAAAGAAAGCACAGAAAAGACATGGCATGCAGTTCCCTGAACATCTGGATAAGCCCTGTGGATTTGATCTTGAGAAGAGAGATAGAATTGAGAACACCTTGAAAGAAGGCATTCTAGAAAACAGACTTAAATTCTGGCGAGATTTACAAATACAGTAAATATTTTGTGAATACTTATGTTTAAAGATTGATTATTATTAATAATATTGCATTGTTAATACTATAATTTTGTTCATGACTTCCATAAATTGTGATTTTTTGTCTGTCATAATGTTATGTTGTGAAAGAATTAGAAAGGATTTATGATATGTATTCAATTTTTGTTACTAATGGGTTTCTGCATTTGCTATTGCATATTATTCATGTAGCATTATTAATTAAAATAGAGAATCGTCAACTTCAAAACTTCAACATAAGAGACGCCTAGAATCATAAGGGCCTAAATCACACTATGGTGAATTTGTATATTTTAGCATATATGCATGTTCTGATATATTTTAATAGATATTGTGGGATGTATAAGATTGTACCATGAACAAATCAAAACCTAACATATTAGGAATCTGAATAATAATTTGAATATCATAAATTAATGTGAATTTTCGATTCCGTACTTTGGGCCCTTATGGTTCTCGATGCCTATTCTTTCATTTCTTAATTTTATGCAGATACCACTCTTCTCCTTAGTAGGGCGGCAACATACGGCATTTTGTAGTTAAGGCAGATATTTATATATTAATTCATGCTATGGTGAAGAGCGGTATCTGCATTTTCTGTTAAATGGCTGAATTAATATAATTTTTGTTTGTTTCAGTAATTTTGTAATGTCGTATATAGCTGGAAACCATATAAATTATGTAATCATACGTAAAAATCGAAAGGGGCTATACAGAAAACTTTAAACTCATTTTTCTCGATACTTCGCTTTTTGTACATACGGCACTTAGCCTTAGCAGGGGTTCCTTAAACAATTTGATGTGTGTATTAAGGCTCATCTCCACTATTCAACATTTAACAACAACATATTAAATATATATAACATACTGAATTTAACATGTATATGGACATTTCAAGTCTCAATTGACTTAACATGTTGACTGAGTATGTTGAAGTTAACACTTTTAACATGTTGGCGTGTTTTCCAGCAGCAATGGAAAACATGTCAAGTCGATTCATTTGCTCGTGCAGCGTCGGTACAGTTCGGCAAAGTTCGTACAGTTTCCATAGCAACAGCTAACTACCGATTTTGTGGCGCGTATCTTGATCATTTTTATACTATCATTGGTCCTTGATGTTGGCTGTAAGTTGTTCGAAGTAATGGAGTGGACGAAAGAAAATAGCTACGTTAGAATAAAATTAATGCACTGATGGAAAGGCCTTGTTTGTGGGATGTGTCCACAAAAGAATATAGAAACAAAACAAAGAAGGCCAACTGTTTTAGGGAACTGGAATTATTATTTAATTGTTCTCGAGAATACAAGAGACAGTTTTCGCACTCTCGTCACACTATAAACATTAATACTATGTTGACGTCAGTTAATGGTCGTATTTGGTGACATATGTTAACGTACGTAAAACTTGGGAAAGAATAATTACACAATATTACCCGCTCCTATCATGTCGTAGGTCCTATGATAGTCAAACAATCGCGCTGTAATTTTTTTAATTGAGATGAAATGGCTGCTCTTAAATTGTGTCTTTCTTTGATGTAGCAGGAAGTATTTTTGCAGCACTATATTAAAATCGTGTTATGACATTCTCAGCAAGTATTTGTATCCAAATCGATCTTCAACTTTAAGCTCGTTTAAAATGTCTTCTGCATAGTGTCTTTTACTAAAATATTGCCGCACCCACATTCTCATTTTCTTCCTTTTTGTAACAAACAGTAGAGGCAATTACAAAAGTCAAATCATCATCTGAGTCCGTTGTCCAAGATTTGAAAATAAGACACCATCTAGGCCTACATTACAATTTCAAAGACTGTTTATAGTGGACTACGCAAAGAAAGTCATGTTAACATGTTTAACAGTGTGGACAAAGTGCTAAATGAAATTAGCATTAACATGTTCAATCAACATGGTGGGATGTTAACGGTAAACAATTTAACATTTAACATGTTGTTAAATGTTTAATAATGGAGACGAGCCTTTAGGTATGAAGCAACATTTATTATTTGTCTTACTTCTCACATAGGCCTACTTTAAACTTATAATTTATTTTAGCTACCGGCGTAGCTGTCGACTAAGGCGCTTGCCTGCCGATCCGGAATTGCGTTCGGACGCGGGTTCGATTCCCTCTTGGACTGATTATCTGGTTGGGTTTTTTCCTAGGTTTTCCCCATCGGCCTCATCTCTGCAAATGCCATCTCGCGATCACCAATCCCATCGACGCTAAATAACCTCGTAGTTGATACAGCGTCGTTAAATAACCAAGTAAAAAATAATTTACTTACGATTTTTCTTCAATATATTGCATCACTGTCGTAACTTTTAATTGTTGGCATTAACACCACCTACTTTTGAAACAGATGACATACGTACACTTAGCGGCAAAAAGAATGGGCCGACTCTTGGTCGATAGAAATGCTAAGTTTTATCTCGCGGTTCACTCGTGTAAACGTAACCAAGTGCAAGGCATTGCTGTGGTGTCTCTTCATTGAAAGTCTATAATGTAATAAACCTTACGAGCAGTGTGTGGCCCAGTGGTAAGAAGTCTGACATCCGTACCGGAGATTGTGAGTTCGCCTCCTGATACGGTAAAATTATTTTTTTTTATTTTAACTTTTACTTAATTTATTAGTTTAAATTGAAATGACATTTGTTAACGAACTTCGTTACGCCTACCTTGCAAAAATATTATTGCCCATCATCTGTGGGCTATTAATAGGTGAGATCTGGCCTGTATAAACAAAAATACTTGTTTCACATCCTACAAAAACGGACGCATATCAGACACAAATAAATAATTAAATTAACAAAAACAAACAATTTGTTAATATATTAACAAAACAAGGCTGTGGTGGGGACTAGCATCTCGTCCACAAACCACCTGCGTCAACATCTGCCCTCATTCTGCGCGGCATGGAGTCCACAAGATTATGAAACAGGTCTAAATTCTTGGCCATCATCTCCCTCGCATCTAGAACTCTGTCCCACAATTCCCCAGGTGTCCGAACGGGTGGTTGTTCTGCCCAATTAGAGCGTAGGATCCTTTTGACTGCAGCCCACAAATTTTGAAACGGATTCATATCTGGTGAATTTGGAGGCCTGTCGACTGGGTCGACATCACGCCTTCTCGTAAACCATCTTTGAATCCGGTTGGCGGTGTGTATCGGATGATTATCCTGCTGGAAGAAAAGTGTTCCTTCTGGATATCGTTTTCGGGCGGAAGGGATCATTACATTTGCCAAAATGTGTTCGTAGACGTCTGCCGTAAACAGACCGTGGATGCGTTCCAGAAGTCCTGCCCCATCGTATGACACCACCCCCAACACGCGACCCTCACGCGAAGCGTATCGGTGGTCATTCCTACAATAAACTAGGGCAGTACTATCATTGCTATTGGAGACAATTACCTCGTCGGAGAAAATGACATTTCTCCAATCAAAGTCTTGTCGGAGAGTAGCATACACAGAATGTTACTGGAGACAATTACCTGGTCGGAGAAAATGATATTTCTCCAATCGAAGTCCTGTCGGAACCAGGGCAATGAGTTATTGTTTCTGTGCCATCTTCAAGCGTAATGACGAGACAGAACGTTATATTAACAGAAAGCAGTATTGCTTGTAAGAGAGAGGGGGATTTATTATTTATTAGAGTTTGGGCATATTCTAAGATATATCGCCACATAATTATAACTTTGCGAGACACATATGTTGGCAAATTTGTAATTAAAAAAAAAAGAATATTGGGGGATATCCGAACCTTGAGCTACTAGTACTAACGTGTTCAATATACTAATGCCGTAACAACTTACGCTACTGCAACTGTTTATACCAGTTCGGCATAATACATGGTTTTCCTGTTCATATTCGCTCCGGTCGATTTTGTATTTATCAATTTTATTATTATTTCACTCTTCAAGGCCCTGATGTATCTAGAATCAACCCGCCATTCGATTTTATTACATATTTTAGCCTCTTAAACAAAATCAGCAAATTCAATTGGTTTAATTATGTGTTACCTAGTGAACAATGGCGTTGACGAGACGAGCATGCGCAGTGTATGTCTCTGGAACTTAAAAATTGTCGGCCGGCCCATTCTTTTTCCCGCTAAGTGTACGAGTAGGAGTAGATTCAAAATACAATAGAGCTGTGCGCTGTAATATCTTGGAGTACAGAAGCTGGCATAGATTGTCCTGCTTTGTTGCTCCTATCAATCTATGGCTGAAACATGCAACAAGGCATTCAAAACCGCATTACGTTGTACCTCTCTTAAAAATAAAAATACAAACTTGTGGGTGCCTTAATATACTGCCCGTAGGTGTAGACGTTTAGTTTAACACCTCACTTTTAGCCAACTTCATACTCATTCCAGAATAATTCATATATTGTGTTTTCACTCTTATCAATTCCATACATCAATAATATGTACCCATATGCATTTCAATTTGTTTATTATTATTATTTTATCGTGCACATTTTATTGAATTATCTGCTTCTAATTTCATGTATTTGATTCTTACATCAGTAATATGTATTCCACTGTGTCTATTTTTATTTTATTATGTACATTTTTATTCAATTGCCTCCTTTGATATCATTATGTAATTCGTATCTGTATGTAAATACTTAAATGCGATTCAGTTTTATGTTCAACTATGTAAGCAAGTTTTAATCCTGGTTGAGTGTTAGATAAGGCCCTACGGCCTTAACACTTGCCAGGTTAAATAAAGACATTATTATTATTAATATTATTATTATTATTATTATCACTACTACTAATACTACTACTATTACTACTAGGCCTACTACTAGCTACTACTACTACTACTACTACTAAACTACTATTAATTAGGTACTACTGACAGTAGGCTAATTCCAATTTAGTTTTCACATGAAAATAAAGGAACCATAGTAGCTTAGTTGGTAAAGAAATGGACTGCAGGCTCGAAAGTCTCGTGTTCGTTTCTCGCCATTGTAACTTTCGGCACGGCTCATGTGTGCTCTCAACTTCCTGTAAAATTGAGTATTGGTTATTTGCGGAGGTGAAATGGTGGCCGGAGACCATCATCTTCTTCTTGTACAGTGCTTAAGAAAGCACATGAGTCATATTTACATGCCTTCACACGTCGTACGATCTTATGGGATAGTTTTCCCTTACACCTGATTGCAACACATCACGAAAGAAAACTCAGGGTTTACTATGACGCAAGATATTATCAATAGTTCGAAATAGGCAACAATGATAATATAAATTATTATTATTATTATTATTATTATTATTATTATTATTATTATTATTATTATATTCACTTATCACATTGACAACTAAATGACTCACCATTGTTCTGAAACACATTTCAAGCAATCGTATTAAATCGACAAGATTGCTGGACTTTATTGGAATTCACAGTATGGGTACAGTTCAATATTTTGAATTCTACTAAGTTAATCTTTCATGAAAGAAGAACATTTTTAACATAGAGGTTGAAACAGATTAAAAGAAATAGTGTCTTTGCTGTCCAATGTTTCTTTAAATAAATCATGTCAGTGCTTTCTCTGGTACAAAGAAGACAATGACGTGTTTCCAAAACGAGAAAAGTGAGATTCAAATTTCGGCTTTGTTAATCCCGAGGGAGAATATCCAATATCCATTGCGCACAAGGCTGAATGGGACTCCAGAGGTGGGGCTCGCACACTGGATGGAGGTGCTGTGCTCGACTCACACCCCCGTCCGTTTCACCCCAGGGAAAATCGTCCCTTCCTCGTTCACACTTGATAGTACTGGGGATTCATTCCGGAAGCGATGGGGTGGAGAAAATCCTTCTCCCTATCAGAATTGAATTACCGGCGTTCAGAGAGCAAGCTTCTTTTAGAGTGTGTTTTATTTACTGCTTTATTTCGAGTTCTTGTTTAAATTCATTAGAAGGTCTGTATTAAATGTCCTGTCGGCAGCCCATATAATTAAACAAGGCTCAGGAATATTGAGGTTATCCTAGTTCAAGGTGGATCCCCTTAATCATACGGATTGCCTCCTGCTTTTGTCTCTATCCTCCCAGAAGTATCGAGTCCCGTGGAGAAGTCACTTCAGAATGTAACTATTGCAGTCATCTTTGGTGTAGTGACGTGTTTAATTTTAAAATTACACTAGTTATAATATGTAAGCATACCGATAGTAAGTATGACATATCCATAATGCATATGATGTAGTTCAGCCCTTTCAAATTACCAAACATAGTAATGATGATCAAATACTGTTTGCTGTTAGTCGTTTTCTTAGACTGCTTTCACACAGAGACTGTCCAGTCAAGGCACGTCTAATCAAGTCAGTCACGCAAAGATTCGCCCGAGGTTAGTCACATTGGAGTGCATAAGAATTAGGAGTGGTGCATAACCGATTACGAAAGATAGAAAGGATATATTGCTACTGAACGCCTGGCGCTATAGACAGTATGCGAAGCTCTTGCGTCTCGTGAGTGGTCCAATATTCAGTTTAAGGAATGTCCGAGTCTCACTCGGGTGGATGGCTCTGGATCATGAAAGACAGATAGTACTGAGTCATCCAGGAGTTCCAAGAATCGTTGCAAGGACGCGATTATTCTCGTGTACCTTTCAATTGATATTTCTTCCTCTCTTCTCATTCATTCATTCATGTGCTTTTATTTTTGTTAATAACTTTTCAACTCCCTAAAATGATTTAATACTTAAATAATAATACATCCACTTAGAATAATTATAAGACATAGGCTATATTAATAACTACTCTTTCAGAGGTAGCCTATACATTTTGAGTTTAAAGTATGAACGTCACAATAGTAATTAAGTGTGTACATATTTGCTCTTCTATTTTGTAAGTAATTGCAATTAATTTTATTCTTGTATTTGTTTACATGTCAGATTTCATCTATGCATTACGCTTATTTCCTTTGTTGTTACCGGTGTCCATTAGTTGTTTTATATATTAATTATGAAGATAAATGTACCAAAGTTTCCAATCAATTATAATCCTGTTTCAAGCTAACTTACTTATGGCTTTTAAGGAACCCGCACATAAGCTCGCCATCGGTCCCTATCCTGTGCAAGATTAATCCAGTCTCTATCATCATATCCCACTTCCCTCATATCCTTTTTAATATTATCCTTCCATGTACGTCTCGGCCTTCCCAAAGGTCTGTTTCCCTCCGGCCTCCGTACTAACACTCTATATGCATTTCTGGATTACCCATACGTGCTACATACCCTGCCCACCTGAAACGTCTGGATTTAATGTTCCTAATTATGTCAAGTGAAGAATACAATGCTTGCAGTTTTGCGTTGTGTAACTTTCTCCGTTCTCCTGTAACTTCATCTCTCTTAGCCCCAAATATTTTCCTGAGAAATTCAAGCTAACACTTTTTCTTATTAGGAAAAGTAAATTTCCTTCAATTGTTACTCAATTTGTATAGTTACAAAATATCATCAGAGTTCCTGTATGATGAAATGCACTTGGTATTCTGTCCTATATATCTGTGGTTCTGTCTATCAGGCGCAACCGCTTCAAGGCCGGATATTCGAACGAATGTCCAACCTCACCGGTTGATCTGCGACCGGTCGAATATAAACCGGTTCTAAGGGGTATTCTGCAGCACTCTGATAGGAATATCACCAGACATTTTCACGCACCAATGGCTGCGTTCAGCCGAGACAGCACTAATTCAGCTATTCATTTTTGCTGAGTTACAGCAGCTGTGAGTAGCTGAACGACCAGATTGCAAAATGTCTTCTGTATTTACAAAGAAACACGCCATTTTTCCGTCTACTCCGGAATATACGACACCATTGGTTGTTGCCTATCTCCTCCACTTTCGCTGGCTTGCAGCAGACTTGCAGCAAATAAAATTTTGCTACGAAAAATGGCAGCCATTATTTCAGTGCTGTCGGTCAGCAAGGCGCTCAATGCTGTCGCTATTTCAGCGCAGCAATTCGTACAGTCAAGACCATCACTATGCCAGTCACGTCAGGACTGGAGATGACTCAACCAATTGAATATTTGTGCCAGCCTTTCAGTCATCTATACCGTGGACATTTAACTATAATAATTAATAGGTCTTGTTAACGAAGATGTTGAAATTTACAATACTAAGATTTTGAAAAAAACGTAATAAATTTGACATTGCTGCTGTGTAAAACATCACTGCTCAACAAATGGATAGAACGGGTAATTAGATACTTAAAAGACTATACAATAAATGTTTATTTTGAATGCAGTTATGAAATTACATAGGTCTAATCTTTCTAAAATTACTGAATCACCATACCGGTATTAAATATTATTGTACATAAACATATCGTTTTTCCATGGTACTGAATTTACAGCAGATGAAAAGTAGCTAAACTTTCAACTTGTTTCGGACTTTTAAATGTCTTCGTACAACGCGTCTGCGAAAATGAATAAACGTTTCTTCGTTTGAAGGAGAAAACCAATGACATTATTTGTTTTTATAAATGTAGGTTATCAAGGCGGTAAACTTTTTTCTGATTTTACGCGTAAGCGCAAATAATTTTTATCTGAAGTATTTAATAAAATTTTAAAACATTAGTACATACATGGTAGTACTATAGTCTAGTACATACAGTCACGAAGCTTGAGGTGATGTTTTGCAATTCTCGCGATACAATGCTCCAAGCGGTTAGCAACTGAAAGTACTAGGAACAATATACTGTGCGATAATAGCGATCCTAGTGGCTAGCAACTACAGTTCAATTCTCATTGGATGCATATTCCCTAAGGTATTGATCTTCGTGACTTTATGCATTAGACTGTGGTAATAGTTTGAAAGATTGTATCTTCGTCGGACTTTGTTTCCTTATCTTTGCCATAAACGTATTGTAAGCAGAGAAGTCGGATAGCTTCTATTCACCTTTAACGTAAACATACTGTACTGTAAACATTAACACAGAATTCAGATTTCTTTTTTTTGTATACCTTTCACACGGCCGAGTTTATGACTACAATGTTAGCGTTCTGGTTTTCCATCCAGACGAGCCGGGTTCGATGCCGATTTAGGTATGGTTGGAATTTGGGGTGCGGAGGGTTTTTCTCGGGGTACTCCCGTTTCATTCCACCAACATTCTCCACTTTCGCCTCATTTCGTCTATCAACTGCAATAGTAAAAATAAGCTGAGGTGACACCTGGAGGTAGTATGGGTTTCCGATTATGATCTTGGTTCTAAGAGCTTGAGGTTTCGAGCTCTGAGTTCGGACTCGTCAGTAGATGATGAGATCTTACCTGTAGGGTCCAGGAAGGATGGCCTGCTTGTCAGCGTCGGATTCACGAAAGCCAAACGGGCCATCCTTCGGACTTAGACAATCATGGCACATTGGGCGTGCAATGGGCACAAATGACCTAAGTGGAAGCATCCATCCTGGATCCACCCATCGTAAAATGAATCCATGCCTTTAATATAACTACATCCGCTCTTCAACACATTACTATAAGAACTAACTTCTAACTTAATCCTAAAATGGTCGCGGAACTATTAGTCGTTAAAATGAATGTTGACGATAATAGGGTTCTGCGGTAAAAAAGTTTGAGAAGCATTGAATTAATGGAAAAAAATTGCAGTTGTCTTTTCTCAATTATTATAACGCAATTTGTAAACACTTTTAAGTGAATAATTCTCAAAATGATCCGCTTTCATCTCACAGATCTCACAGCTTGGCAAAAAGACGTGAACTTCAGAGAGGAAAACACAGACTGACTTTCAGTAAAGACGTACGGTACTCGGTGTGAAACCTGTTGACTGGCCTTGACTGGACGGGACTGAACTTGACTGAACTGGAAGGGCTTGGTGCGAAAGCGCCAAGGTTTTATTTTAAACTAGCCGTACCCGTGCGCTCCGCTGCACCCATTAGAAATAAATATAAAGTAATTACATAATTAAAATAGGACATTTGATCTAGGGAACATTCGTGTTTGATAGAAGGATAAATCGTTTAATATGTTACTTAATTAAAATTGCATCCAAATAATTAAAATGCGACCATTTTGGTCCAGAGACACTCATTTCGTGCAATGACAATTCCTTTAACATGTGTCTTAATTTTTATTATATGCAACCATAGTTTAATGAAGATTGACATCATTTAGATTTAATGTGTATATTTTATTTTACTTGTTATAGGTTTCCATTGAATTATGGTAATAACTTAATTTTAACCCTTGTTTTCTCCGTATTCAGTAAATGGCGCTTGGCCCACTATGGTTCTGAACCCTTCAAATAACTTTAATTATATTATATAATATTACATATTATATTATAATACTAGCTGAAAGTACCCGGCGTTGCCCGGGTTGTGCTTTTTGCTTCTTTTTTTATTTAAACTGATTCTTAGACTTTTCGGAAATCTCAGAAACTCAACTATAGACAACCAAAACGAATTGTCTTTAATAAGCTTTCCTCGTCCCTAAAGATGAATCTTTACATAGTGTCACTTACATGAATTAATGAACTTCTTAGCCAAATGCCTGAAAGGATTAACTCAATTTAAAACAACTGTAGGTCACGCAACGAAGGGAAACGTTTTATCACGTCCCTTACTTTCAAATATTTTTATTTGTATTTATTTTTGTTTATTTATTTATTTATTCTGGCGTACTTAAGGCCATCAGGCCTTTTCTTCCATATCACCAGAAATTAAAATAAAATAATATAAAAATGAAATTATAAATAAAATAAAAACAAACGAAATTATATATATATATAGGTTATAGTCACACAAACTTCAAATGAGTTAGCATTGTCTTGAGGTTCAGGAAAACAAAATATACCCTTTGGTTCCTGATCGCCCACTTAGCATTGTCTCAAAGTTCTACAGATCTTACATTTTATCTCTGCCGGTCAGCGACTGTTAAATTTAAAGTGACTTATCTTAGTCGTGGGAGTCAGCGTATTAAAAAGCATTACAATCTTTCTGCCGTCTCTTTCTTCCCCATCTGCACAGAGGCAGAGATAAAATAATTATAAAATCTGTACATTCATCTGAAGCTATGTATTTCACGTAATTTCATGTCTATGTGCGTTTTTGACTTGAATTTCAGAGAGATCTGACGATAAACAGAAAATTCCCTTGTTCCCAGTCTGAACCCGTCGGGGTGTCATCGCAAATGTGACGTTGCACAGAGGCAGAGATAAAATAATTATAAGATCTGTACATCGATCTGAAGCTGTGCATTTCACGTAATTTCATGTCTATATGTGCTTTGACTTGAATTTCATAGAGATCTGACGATAAACAGAAAATTCCCTTGTTCCCAGTCTGAACCCGTCGGGGTGTCATCGCAAATGTGACGTTGCACAGAGGAAGAGATAAAATAATTACAAGATCTGTACATCGATCTGAAGCTGTGCATTTCACGTAATTTCATGTCTATATGTGCTTTGACTTGAATTTCAGAGAGAGCTGACGATAAACAGAAAATTCCCTTGTTCCCAGTCTGAACTCGTTGGGATGTCATCGTGAGCCAAAATTTATCTCTCTATCGGTTGTACCAAAGAATCAATATATACACACATAATTTAATTTATATTGGAAGATTTTTTTACATCTTGACCGCTGTACGCCTGTTTATATCATACACAGTTTTTTATACGACTTGAGAAATTATAATTATCTCACAAATATATCATATTAATTACAGTATATTAATTCTTATTTATATACAGAATACAGATGTAATATAATCTCGCAGCAAGTCATTTTTAACATAAAAACTAATATTCTGAGAGACGTATACCGGTATTTCAGAAATTGAATAATTGTTATTTCCACAACGCATAACATACTACATTGACAACATGATTATACAGATAGAATTTCGCAGTAACACATTTTCGGACATAAACATCAATACAGGGCACATATATAAATACAGCCTGTATTTTGAGAAACCTATATTTTAGAATTAATACAGTGTTATTTTCAGTCGGCTTTCGTTCATTTACATATTACGTTAGCAACATGACAAAAGTGTCATAGAATTGCTTTTTGATAGGCCTATGTGTAAAATCTTATTTTATTTTTCCATTGCTTTGTATAAAATATAGTTGAGAATGTGGAAAACACGCAGTTTTTAAGCTAATGTCTGCAACTTTGAGCGACTGTCCTTGAGCTTAATTTTAATATGACCATTAATAATGCTAGTGGCACTGAAATTGAAGTTACTTAAAATCAAAAGGCATGTTAGTGTGTATCGTAGGAATGCATGGGATAAAAACATCATCTTCTTTCGTTTTGCCAGTTAATATTGGCATATCTATTACGATTTGCATGAGTTTTTTCACATAAATTGTTGTCCCATTACATAATTTTGGTGGGTCAATATTTCGTAATAGTACTATTGGTGATTCAATATTAAGTATTTAATTATGTAGTAGCAATTCTTGTGGTTCCAAAGAATTTAAGAATTCAGTTATAAAACACAGCCTGCTCACTATCTACAACTGCATCCAGAAATTCATAAAACGTCCTGAACTGTGCAAAGATACTTATTGTATGAATTGTGTAGATTCTGGCCTTTATGAGACGTATCAACAATGTTTGTGTTATAATTTCCATGGCCTCATGAAAGTCGATATTGAATATAACAGACAATAATAAAAAACAATTGACTATAGAAGATGCATTTTAATATCATAAATGAATGTTTAATCGTATTTATTTCTGTTTTTTATTTTTTAATCTATTTATGGTCCATTTGCACAATTTTAATGTAGCCTATGTTCTTCTCCTGGTTATGGAGGTTAAATGTGGAAACTTTGGCACATATCGGTCAAAGCGTATAGATTTGTATAGGGAACATACACACACATACATACATACATACATACATACATACATACATACATACATACATACATATATACCCATATTCAATTTTATATATCAAGATATTATATTATATTATATTATATTATATTATATTATATTATATTATATTATATTATATTATATTATATTATATTATATTATATTATATCAGAAGTTACTGTAATAACATTATAGCATTATGTCCATCTAGAGAAACTACACTTTTCAATGGTGAAATAATAATTAATTATACAAATCGGTTAATTTAGCTTCCGATATTACTTCATACAAACACAGAAACATTCTCTGTAGGCTATCTTTCATAGCTTTCGATTGTTGCTGTCCAAGGCCCCTTATAGGCGAAATCATTTGTTTTTTAATTCATTACACTGCTTCGATGGCAGTTATTTTAATTTTAAAACTCATTTATCTCATTAAATATCAGCCCTATCAAAATTTTTCACGGAATAAAACTTATCGAAAATTATTTTTAAAGAAATGTTTGTTATGTAATATTTTTCACAAAAATCAATAATAAGCAAGATATTTCGATTTATTTAATTCAGGCCCCCTTATAACCCCCCTTTGAAATAATGTAGTTTGAATGCCATATAGCCTAAAATATAAGGTACAACGAACTTAATTTATATTCCAATTTTCATCGAAATCCGTTCAGCCATTATCGCGTGAAAAGGTAACAAACATACAGACAGACAGACAGACAGACAGACAGACATACAAACGAAAATTTCAAGAAAGCGATTTTCGGTTTCAGGGTGGTTAATTATATATGTTAGGACCAATTATTTTTGGAAAATCGAAAATTACCAGAATAATTTCGGCTACAGATTTATAATTAGTATAGATTTATCGATATTCTAGATAGGCATATGACAGGACTTCATTATGTGTAACTGATTTAATGTAAAAGCGGTACTTCTCTCGGTTATTAATATTACCTAGCCTTTAACAAATAATAGATAAGAGTTTGTTTAATGATTAGGCCTCCTCAGATACTGCTCCAATCACAAGAAGTAGTAGGCATAACACATGTTATCATTTTCAAATCACATCTGCTTGTCAGCTGCACGTTGAAGTATAAAACATCGTTGTCACATCTCGAGTTGATTGATAACGACTAAAATTTTTGTAAATTTTAATTTTAATTTTAATTAAAAGTTATCTTGTAAAACATTTTTTCACTGTTGATGGTAATGGTAGAAATCAAGGTATTGATATGAGTAATTTTATAATTACTGTATATTTTTTATAACTAGGGATAATACTTCCATTGGAAACGTTGCAACACCACTTGGCACTACAAGTATCTATGCTTGCGAAAATATATATCCAATACAAACTTACCGCTAGGAAACTAATTCACCGCGGCGACTATACAAATGAAATGACCTCATGAGTCTCTACTAGTGCCAGGTTCAATTGTACGACGAGTACTAATGTTTGCATGTTTTCAGTGTGCTAGTCTATGTTTCCTTACATGTACATCTTAAGTGTTTTAATCTCCTATCACGTAATCCTTGGTGGTTAGTGTTATTATCGTCCCACTAAAACGGTTAACGTCTGCAACCCTTTGATACTCAAACTTACACCGACTACAACGTTTTTGTTATATAATACTATTGTTTTCTACTCGCCACGCCAGTCAGTATATGATGTATGATAAATAAGGTTGTGATTGACACTGCGTGGGTGAACATGTAAGTATTTATTCACACTGCAAATGGGTATATAGGCCTACCAGGTAGCAGTGGTAACTAATTACACTCAATACTGTTAATAATAAACACAATTAATAAAAATACAATTAATACTAAATTAATACTACTACTACTACTACTACTACTACTACTACTACTACTACTACTAATAATAATAATAATAATTATTATTATTATTATTATTATTATTATTATTATTATAAAAGGGAGCATCCTAAATTAAATGAAGCACGATCGCTTAAAATAACATTTAAAGTAAATCTAATTTATATCTTAACCCTAAGTTCGAACTAAAACCCACGAGTATGATATGTTCATACCTGCACAAGTACCTTTCAGCACTACACTCATTTCGCTGACAACTCTTACTACACTGGAACTACGACACATTTCACTGATTCTATCCTGATTTCACTAACATTTCACAAACGTCACTGTTCAAAATGCTTTACACTACTACTATAAACTACAAAACTTCACTGACACACACTTCACTTATACAACACACTTCACACTTCACTGACACAACACACTTCTTCACTGATACAACACTTCAAATAACAAAATATCAATTACACCCTTTAAATAGTGTGTATAATATACTACCGTCTATTAGTAAAGTCCTTAAGCCTACTTTTAAATACATTTTTGGTTATTGGTAAAGCCTTTAGTAAGTCTGCAGGTAAAGCATTCCAGTCCCTGATAGTACGATTGAGAAAAGAAAACTTTACAGTGTCCGTCCTCTATCTTCTTTCCCTCAGTTTATATGAGTGGTCGTTCTTTGAAGAGTAATTCTTCCTTGAAGAGTAATTTCGTTCCTTGAAGAGTACATGCACGTCGGCGTCGCTTTGTCCAAGAACAATTTTGTGGCTCAGGGGTGACATAATGGAGTAAGCATTCACCGCTTTCACAGCTCATATCGGATAGTATACCTGCATTCCAATTCCAGTTCTGAGTCATATATATATCAACAGTTCTTCGAAAACAGTGAAAAGAGTTATAGTGATAAAGAAGATGAATTAGGTTTTGCGCAGTTGGAGACCGAATTCAAGTAAAAGAAGTTTTGCAACATTGTCAATCACAAACTTTTTTTCAAGCATTGTAAGTCGAGATTACAGCACAGTCTAGTATATACAGTTACGAAGCTTGAGTTGTTGAGAGTACTAGAAACAATAGACTATGCCGGTATTATTTCCCATTGTCTGTAATGAGGCGATAGTGGCGATCCTAGTGGTTAGCAACTATCTATGGATACATATTCAGCTTCGTGACTGTATATACTAGATTGTGGTTACAGTATCTTTTTCTGATGTATTTGTAAATCAGTTCAGGAAGTAATGCTGTTATACAGAGTCTTTCGGATCAATTTAGGGAGAGATCTAGGTCAGTAATCAGGTCATACCGGATGTCTCATCATGTTTCATATCGGATGACTTGTAGCAAACATAACAGTGTTGCAAGAGAGATCTGTGTCTTTATTTGCTGTACAGCCAACAGTAACTCTTTGACATGCCGACGTTAACCATTTGACTGGTGCGATAATACAGTATTTGCTATTCAATCCTAGGTTCGTGAGTTTAAATCCAGTCGAGAAAATGGAAAATTATAGCAACAAAAACTTTATCATAGTTACATTTGGAAGGAAGGAAAAACCGGGAAATAGGGTTGTTCCTTATCGTATGACACTACAGTGATTTCTCGTATCCGCATAATGAAAATACAATGTGACCATAACATTGGTTCGGAAGTTCTGAAAGACTTCGATACAAATTTGGTACGATATGAAACTGGGTGTTATGAGTGTTACTATGAGTCATATACATGGAAAACAAGTAAATTCTCGTAATAATAATACAGTAATATTAATAATCACCAGCAAATATCCCTGAACCAGAAACATTTATGCGAAATACATAAAGCTATGCAGTAATTTATATTATACTGTATGTGTAACTACAAAAAAATTGCTTCAGCATGTTTACAATACAAAAAAGGAGCAAATATCGTAGTCAGATGCAATATTCCATGATATCACTATATGTAAGTCTAGTGACAACGTTTGTTGAGTAGATTGTGAATTACGTATATTAACTTCGCGATGTAAGTTCTATTCTTTCGCGGTTAATATCCTTCAGCCACAGTATTGGAAATAATTTGCAAAAATCAAAGTTGTAGTTGTGTCAGAATAGAATGTATTATTTATTCTCTATTGTTCTGTTTTCACTGAATGTAGACAGTGATGAATAACAAGAACGAAATCTCTTAAGAGTTACAATTACGATTGATAACTTCGACTTCTTCAGGGAATTTCGCAGTCAGTCTCTCCACATCAGAAGCTTAATTTATTTCCTTATGTAACCTGTTTCCATCGAGTCTCTGTGTTCATATTATGAGTGTTTCAACAAACACTTTTGCACAGAATCAATATCTCAATATCTTTTCAATAACAAAATTGACAACACTGTCAGATGAAAGAAATTTTAACACAAATCCAGCCATCATCACTTTTCATATAGCATACCGTCACTATGTATTTTCTTATTTAATATCGGTACTTCGTGATGATAACATCAATATTCACCATTTTTTCATCTTGATGACCAATGGCGTAGTTCGGCCGAGAGGCGGGTTTTCGTGCTGATCCGGAATTGCGCTGGGGTGTAGTTTCGTTTCCTACTTGAACTGATTACCTGGTTGGGTTTTTTCAGATATTTTCTCAAACCGTAAGGCGATTATCAGCAAATCTATGTTGAATCCTCAGCTTCATCTCGCCAGATACCTTCTTGTTATTACTGGAGTCCTGATTTTGGTTACCTAGTTTCACCAAGCAACCCGCAACAATGTAGTTGCGTATGGGGTATAGGTCAGTGTCATTAAACCCCAGATACACAATTCATGTCTGCTGTTCAGTGAGTAAGCGTAGACTCACAGTGCGGTAAACAAACTGTTTCAGACTACTCGAAACAGAATATCTGATACTGTTTGACACACATTGCAGGACACAAACAAATCATTATCAAATACAGTTGTTGTGATCCGTGAAGTTAAAATTGTAAATAGCCGGAAGTTTTTCTGTTCACACAAGGAGATTCTCAGAATCACACTTCACCTAAGAATTAGTTTATATTACTATAAATAAAAAACTCAATTTATTACAGCACGTATCTGATAACATTTACTTTCGTTTCCATAGCCTACGTTAATGTAATTACTGTATTTTATTATTGTATTGTGTTGAACACTAGACCTATATACTTTTGAGTCTGTAGTTGTTATTTCAAGTTTCTAATTATACTATACCTAACATAATACTTCAGTTGTAAAATATACGTAACTGGAAGTAACAATGTAAATAACGAATCTATAATTATTGATGATAAATTGATATAGCAAATTCATTTTACTCAACTTTGGGTTCCCTGTTACGGAGCTACTTCCTTATACACAGTAGCATACAACTACAAAGTCAGACGGAAAGATGTTTCTTGATTTTGACTGCTGCAAAAACGTAGACATGAAACAACTCCCTGCTTGTAACAAACAAAATGGTTTGTCTGCTTATTGTCTTCGTGTGACAAGCTCATCTGCTTATCAAGGGCTAGTTGGTTGTAGCAAACCTACTGAATCAGTTGCAATCAGCCTGAAACTATTTTGTTTAGTCCTAAGGCAGTCAACGTGCCGAAAGAAGAGAAGAAGCAAGTAGTCAGTTTAAATGATTTTGTTTGCATTATGATTTATTGTATCATTTTAATTTCCAGCATTTATTTATTTATTTATTTATTTATTTATTTATTTATTTATTTATTTGTTTATTTATTTATTTATTTATTTATTTATTTATTTATGTATTTATTTATTCATTCAATTATTTATTTAAGTATTTATTTATTTATATATTGAATCATTAATTGATTGTTTGTTTCATTCATTCATCCATTCATTCATTTGCTCATAGATGTGTACATACATAGGTTGTATCCAGTTACAACGTTCACGTGTAAAACAAAAATTCAGAATTAATTTCTACAATCTAACATGGGATACTGTAATAAAAAGAGTAAAAAAATACCTACAAACATTTCTAAATGAACGGACGTTGAAACATTAAAACTGAAATATATTTAATATATTATAATACTAACTCATTTTCAATTGTGAAGATTAAAATTTCACTTCCTTTAATAAATTGTCAATTTATATATTTCTAAACTCATTTTCGCCTTGATAAAACATATCTACTTATTTTAAAAAGTTCAATTTAAATATTCAAAACTTTATCTAAATAGGAGAATAATAATGAGCATTGATTTTTACTTTTTGGATGACAAATATTATTGTGAAAATAATCTTCTTTCGCCTATAAGGTGGCTTTAAATAAATATTTATTTTGTTATTAAATTCACAGGAGAGTATATTTTGTACGTGAGTACTATTGTCATTATTCAGTTCCTATACAGGAAGACACACGAATAAGTAGATGTTAATACAAGAAACGGAGGAGGAAGACGAGCTGAATGGGTCTCACTCGCAGAGCGATGATAATAACATATGATCCATGTACATCTAACTTGTACTCAAAGTAACCAAACGAAGGACTCTGATTATTATCAATTCCATTGACGCAAATTTTATTTATTTCATTAATTTGCTAATAATTGTAACATAGATTATAATATAAACAGAAAAAAACTTTAGCTCGCTCAAGGGCCGATTCCTGAATTGAAATTAAGAAGTATATAATACAATTTGTCTTTTGTCTACTACGCAATAAGAATATATAAATTTAAATTTACAATTTTTCAATTTTTATAAAATCCATACATAACTTTTTAAATTTAATACTACACCTATTAGAATTGACAAGATTATGATATTTAAATATAAATTTGTTATATATTCTTGGGCCTAACTTACTACTGTGATTAAATACTGTAGCAGTGTTGCATTTTGGTTCAAACAATCTTAAAGAATTCATACCTTTTGTTCATAACTAAAATTCAAAATTATTTCGATTTTTATTTATGAATTTTATTAATATAATATAATAAATTTCTCTTATATATTTGTCTTATAATAACCTAGTAGTTCACACAGCTCGTTAAATAATCAAATAAAATTGATGTCTTAATATGCACAGACACAATGCAACGGTTCAAAAATTATATGTGCTGTAGAGCATCCTGTAACAAATATTGTAACTTATCACATGAATGGCGGCACAAAATTTCAATAACATTACTAATTAAAATTTTAAAGTTGACCTAATGCTTGAATGAAGGTAAACAAACTGCCGCGTTATTGTTGGAATAACGCACTTGGTTCCACCATCTGACGATCATCTAATATCTGTATTACGTCTGAATTGTTCAATCTTTATCGATGTTGACAAGAATGCGTGAACAGAAATCTGTGTCGTATCTGCTCTCAGCGTCCACTCTGCTGAGGACTTTGTCAACAAATAAGTTCGAACAGGCGCCATACATCGAAAGAAGTCTGTTTTCCTACATCACCAGTCCTGCGGTGGCAGAATGGTCAGACCTTCAGTTTGTCACGCAGGCGGTCTGGATTCGAGTTCCGGTCGGGCCTGGAATTTTTAATTCAAAAATCCATAGTGACACTTGTGGTGGACAAGGTCGAAGTTTGTATTTTCTCGGGGTCCTCCCGTTTCCCCATATTGAGCACCTACATAATTGCGTAAACATTTCCCCATGTCGTCATTCGATAGCATTCCTCAAACGCCGGCTGGCGACGCACGGAGGGGGCTGGCCTAGGGACGAGTGGGGTTGTCTGCTCATAACCATACACAATGAACCTTAGTTAGCCGGTGTGGGTTTGAGAATGGCGGCGGTATGGCATAGTTGCGCCCCGCGGTCAATCGGGAGGCCTAGGCATGGCATAGTTGCGCCCCGAGGAAATCAGGTAGCAGAATGGACATGGCATTGTTGCGCCCCGATGGACATAGTACACAAAATAAATAAATTACTTAAAAATATTATAATGATAGCTGCACTGAAATCAGGTAGGCCTAACATATAACCAATTTTGCTATTTAAAATAACACATTTTTAATCGATCACACAGAATAAATGAACTGCATTTTTTGTTTGC
Source organism: Periplaneta americana (assembly GCF_040183065.1). Taxonomy (NCBI): domain Eukaryota; kingdom Metazoa; phylum Arthropoda; class Insecta; order Blattodea; family Blattidae; genus Periplaneta; species Periplaneta americana. Next base: position 99,100,409 of record NC_091123.1, read on the forward strand.
ACACAGATATCATAACCCTACGTTACAGGGTTTCGAAAATTGAAACTTGGAACCATTGTGAATTGTTAAGTCTTTATCCTTTTGACTAAACTTAACACTCATTTTAAATTAACCTCGCTATACGCCACAGGCAGTGTGAAAATCGCTAATAAACTGTCAAGACTGCTAAGGCCCCGTATTCCAACGGCTCACTCATTTGAATATGTCAGTTAGTAAAGTACTGCCAACTTCATGGTGTTCATTTTTACGGTAGGCTATCGATAATCACTGCATGAACAGTAGAAAAACAGTTAATAAAGTAGGCCTACTGCAAACTTCATGATGTTCATTTTTACGGTAGGCTATCGATAATCGCGGCATGAATAGTAGAAAAACAGTTAATAAAGTACTGCCAACTTCATGGTGTTCATTTTAATAAATATTAAATCGAATAAGAAATCAATAAGGTTGGTTGATTACGAGGCTCGAGTGTCCGTAGTGTCTTTTTGTCTATCTATTTCTTCGGGGCGCAACTATGCCATGCCCTTTTCTCTACCTGATGGGAACTGGGCGCAACTAAGCCCACAAAATAGGGACCCTTTTTTATCTGCTGCATCTTACCTGACCGTGGGGCGCAACTATGCCCTGCCCAAGAATGGGCTCAGCTCGAGAGTTATATTTAATAAGGTACATGTATGTATGTATTTATTCACACTGCAAATGGGTAAATACTCGGTGGTAACTAATTACACTCAATAATGACAATTAATAATAATATTAATAATAATAAATACTACTACTACTACTGCTACTACTACTACTACTACTACTAATGATAATAATAAAAATAAGAAGAAGAAGAAGAGGAAGAAGAAGAAGAAGAAGAAGAAGGACCTTTCCAAATTAAATGAAGCACGATCACTTAAAATAACATTTAAAATAATCTAATTTGTATCTTAACCCTAAGTTCGAACTAAAACCCACGAGTACGATATGTTCAATCATGCACAAGTATCTTTCAGCACTACACTCATTTCGCTGTAAACTCACTCACTGCACTGGAACTGCGACACATTTCACTGATCCTATTCTGATTTCACTAACATTTCAAAAACAATTGGCTGTTCAAATACTTTGCACTACCACTATAAACTATAAAACTTCACTGACACAAACATACTTCACTTACATAAAACAATTCGCACTTCACTGACACAACACACTTCTTCACTGATACAACACTTCAATAAAAAAAATATCAATTACGCCCTTTAAGTAGTGTGTATAATATACTACCGTCCATTAGTAAAGTCATTAGACCTATTTTTTTATTTTTAGCGCAATAGATCGTGAAAGGTCACAGTGTTGAGTCATAGTGCCTCCTTCTGAAATTGCATTTCATTCCATTTTTCTATCTTCTCCTTATGTTTACCTCTGCGTCACATCTATTCCTTACTTTAGAAAATGGACGCATTGGATTTCAGCCAGAATTTTATTTATTCGAGATCAGCCTACTGTTAATGAAGAGTATGAGAATGGTTTTGAGCCACTTGTTTTTTCCTTCTTCACGACTAGCTACTTTTGTTGGGGAGAATGTTCAAGTTTGTGGTGTCTGTATTTTTTTTATTACGAAGGACATTACCACACAGATTATACAGGTTCAGGAAACAATATCAATTTTTAAATGGTAGTGTTAGATGCGATGGACAAAATTAAAAACTATCCGATAAAAGTAATATTAAATGGAAGTAATGAAATAGCAGAAAACAAAAGTGACTATAATAACGATCTTAGAAACAAGAACTTCATAAGTAAAACGTCGCCAATATTTTACAAGAAAAGCACTTGAAGTTGATGCGGAATTTGAAGGTAAATTAATTGCAATATCTATACTAGAGAATGCACCGCAGTGTACATACATTTTTCAGAGTTAGTTATTTCGTGAGGCTAAGTACGAGTATAGGCCAACAAAGTGACGCAAGTTTCAACCCAAGTTGTCAACGTCTTTAAGTGAAGTCCAAAGGCTTAGGTGCATTACAACCTATTTCTAGTCAGAATTAATTGATATCGGACGCAGTTTGGTAGTTTTTGTATGTGAATGTAACTTGGAAGTGATCAGGATGAAGAAAGTTACAACACCAAAAACTTTTTTGGACGCTAAAATAATTGGATCAGAGAAAAATCTGAAAGATCAAAAGTACACCGGTTTCATGATGTCCAAAATTACATAAAGGAAATGATAGATAAAAGCTGTAGATTGAAAGCACACGATCGGTTTGATTGGAAGGCTTTCTTTAGGGAGGCCAAGGTTATACTGAAAGAACCATATTGCCATTGAAGAAGAATAAGAAGAACAAGAACAACTTCGAAGTGATGTGTGTTGATGGTACTTTTAATCTTTGTGCAAAATTATTGATACGGCTTTTTACTTTGCATTGTCTAAGCAGGCACATTATTTACCAGTTCTGTTTGTCTACTATCGAACAAAACAAAAAGACATGCATGCTGTTTTTCATTTTGTGCAAAGAACTAGTTTTACATTTCATCCCGTAAAAGTGATTGCTGACCATGAAATGTCTATTCATAAAGCTATCCAATTAGCGTGGTAGGAAGATGTAGTTCCCCTTGTCTGTAGATTTCACTTAGAGCAAGCTTGGTGGTGTAAGCTACCTATAGGCTTGGCATCTGTGTGCAAAGACCGAAACTCTCCTGATAGTGACTTCATATCTACCGCCATAGAAAGTGGGGGAGTGGGAGTGTTTTGCCATTAGAATTACTGAGGACAAGCCTACGAATAGTAAAGTTGATCTGTTCCTAGACTATTTGGTACAGACCTACATATCAGAGTACAACAGTAAGATACACAATGAATCGGGAGGAGATTACAATCGGGGGATGTTGCTTATTCCTTCGTAGTCTCAGATTCTTCCAAGAGAGAAAGCCACTCGCATGTCTACATGATCACTGTGACAGCTGAATGTCTGAAGAGTGGAAGCTAACTCATTTTGCCGCATGTTCTTGTTGTGAGAAGAAGAAAAGCAAGGAAACGCCCATTTTTTGCTATAAAATAATTGTAAAGGTAGTATGTTAAAATTTTAATACACCCTTGAATTTGTTATAACTGTCAAAACTTCATAATGGATAGTGTAGTAATGATTCTGAAGTTTGTATTGTGAACAACCAACGACCTTGTTTCGCCATCTTAGGTTACGTCACTGCAGTAAGCCAGTTTTAACATTTCAGGAGAATGATGTTCCACCACACTTCCATCGAAATGTTAAAACGTTTTCGGATGTAACCTTCCCAAGAAATTGGATTGGTAAGGATGGGCAAACTTCCTGGCCGCCTAGATCCTCGAATTTAACTCCTTTGGATTTTTTTTTGCGTGGGAATTTATTAGAAATTTTATGTACAGCGGAAAAGTTAGTAATTTTATTGATATGAGACAGCGTATCATTCAAGCAGTTGAGCTTATAACATCTGGTATGTTGGTGAAAACCTGGCGAGAGGTTGACTAACGTTTTGGTACCTGTCGAGCTATAATTGGTGCTTATGTTGAAATGTACTAATGGAAATAACTTTTTTAGTTACTCTATACAATGCAGAAGAAATTTGTTTAATAAACCGTATTAAAGTTACGATATAAGCTGTTATTTCTGTATACTTTTAGTTTGGACACAGTTTATATGATCTAAATAATTTTAGTTACAACTATTCGGATAAAATTTCTGCAGATTTTAAGGACAAAACTAAAATTCTTTCAATAATATAATTAATTATCATAATAGGGGAATTCGGGGGAATATGGTCAATATTACATTTTGATGTCGAAACTCTTGCAACGAATTATGTTTATTCGCTAATAACGGTTAGTATAAAGTGACACTATCGTAATGGTTGCTGTGGGAAGCGCGCTGTGCAGTACTGGCTCATATAATTGTTAAAACAGCCATCTAAAATGTGAGTATTGACTTCCAAGCATACTAAAATTTCACAATACTAATTTTAGATATGTTATTTGCAATAGATTACACATGAACTTTAGAAAGTAATTTAAATCTAATAGTATATATATACATAATACACGTCTTGAACTGCTGTTCTATTGCGTCAGACGTTGTTTTGTGAATAGTTTACGGTAGTGACAACTGTTGAAAGTAAACCCTACATGTCGGGGTAATGTGGGTGCTAATATGCGGGGAAATATGGGCAATTATTACACTTTATAAAACTGACACTTCAATGTTAATGAAAATGGCCTATAAATGATTACGACAGCAAAAAATGTCATTGCACTCAAAGAACACAAAGTGGTGCATTGCATTTACCCTAAATAAAAGAGAGAAACCATTACCTTTGTGGCCTGCTTCAATGAAGCAGGGAACTACTTTCCTCCAAGTATCATTATAAAAGGTGTGAGGACAATAATGACTGAAATATCAGCTGTCTGCTGTCAGTAAGGTGTACTTCAACAAGCAGTCTGCCTACATTAACGGAGATACGAGGAGGCATAATTAAATTCCGAGACCTATCTCATAAGTGAAAATAAAATTACCTCATTTAAATTTGGCTACCATCCCCTTCAAGGTAGTTCACTTGGGTAGCTATATACTGATCCCAGCGTGTCTGCCATTTTTGGAATGCCTCCTACAAGTCGCTTTCTTGAAGCCTGTCAAGCACCTTTTACGATTCGCTTTGGGTCTCCTTCACAGTGCCAAAACGGCGACCCTTTAGTTTGAATTTCATCTTCGGAAAAAAAAAATGTCGCAGGTGACCAAATATAGTGAATAAGGGGGTGAGCAACGACGACCATCTTATTACGGGCGGAAAACTGGATTGTTGCGAGAGCTCTGTGAGCTGGCGCAGTATCGTCATGGAACATCCATTTGTTCTTTGTCCAGAGTTGTGGTCGTTCATATTCCAAATGTACGTGAGGATCATTATGCACAATTTGTCGAATTTTTTCGACATTTTCGGCAGTGTTGCACGTGAGTGGTCAACCTGCCTCTCATCGTCCTTCAGCGATGTTCTGCCATTTCTGAAACGCGAATGCCACTTTAAACACACCTCGCCTGACTCACCGCTTCATTACCGTAGTCTTGCTTCAATATTCCATGGGTTACGGTTGCCGATTTCCCAAAGAATTTGACGTTGGTTCTCTGCTCCAGTTTCGAGTCCATCGTGATTTCTCAAATGCGCGGATTCACGTGCTAACAAAACTTTGTGTAACATAGGTCTCAATGAAGATAGCGCTTCGAAACTTTGTGTCGTCTAGTGTTACTGGTGCGCACGAGTGTCAATTACGTGATCCTTCGTCCACAGCAGACACAATCGCGGAATTTAATGATCACCTCGTGTATGTTTTTCAATAATCAAGAACTTCGTTGTTTATTTCAACATCAGTATGCATGCACCTGCAATTTTGATAGTAGATGGACGTGATTCACTAGTTGTGATCCTGACACTCTTAACTTTGCAGTAGAAAATGGACTATGCATGTTTTGTTTTCCTCCACACACCACAGCCTGACTTCAGTCAGCAGACAAGGGTCTGTTTGGTCCTCTGAAGAAAACATACAACAGTGGTGCTACAGCTTTCTTCAGGCAACATAGGAGACCTTTTACGAAGGTCGAGTTTGCTTCAATTGTCAAAGAAGCATGGAACAGATGTGTCAATGTATGTCTGGCTGTAAATGTTTTCCGAGCTTCAGGCCCCTTTCCACTGCACGTGAGTGTCATTCCTGATTATACTTACATTGGCACTGCAGGATCAGGTGACATACCTACAATTCATACAATTCCTTCCACTGATTCAAATGTCTTAGAATCTTCAAACGTCATTCATCGCCAAAGAGTCACAACATCTGCCAAAGGCGTTACGCAATAACAATCACAAATTGCATATACAATATATAATATAATACAGTTATATTTTCAAGTATTTAAAGTGTTGTTTCATCTCTTTCAGTTGTCTGTGATTCACATCATTAATGCCCATTTTACCCCCACACTCGGGGGAATATGGGCAAAACACATTAACATGCATTTTCCAGTTTTACTTGCATATGTTTAGGAGTAAGCAGTCAGGATTCTTATATTATATGGCTAAATTGTTAAGAAACATAGCCCAGCCGTAAAATTAATTATTAGGAAAAAACCGAGAGATATTGCACCCGAAATAGTACTAAATAGCCCATATTCCCCCGACTTACCTTATTGCTCTCTTAAATTGACTGAGAATATTGGAAGTGAAATCAATGGATTTCTCAAAGTGCGCTTGAAATATTTCATATAAAACAATTTTTATCTCGAAAAGATAGCAAAAAGCAACAAAACTGAACTGAACTATTTTTATAGCTCAAAGAATAACCCCCTGAAACTAATGACATTACTTACGGTTCACTCTGTTAGTGAAAAAGTTTAGTAAGGTATAAAATAGTAATAGGCTCAAATGTATAAATATGTGCTTGAATCTGGAGGCATTATGTAACATATTTCTTTTAAGAAACAGCTTCTTCGTAGGTAGCTCTTTATTCTAAACTTTATGTCATCCTGTAACAATGTACAAGTTCATCCGTTAATGTGCGTTGTTCCAATGTTAAACTTGCATATTTTTAGTCATGCTTCCAATTCCATTTCTAAATTCACAAATTTGCTAGCCTTGCTTTTAGGCTTACACCTCAGCCTGTCTAAATATACGAATTGTTTAAGAGAATTCGATGAAGGAGACGTAGTGAACAATAATAATTATATTGCCCCTAATTTATCTGAATACTTATTAGATAAGTGTTATATAGGCAATAGTGTTTAGGAAATGCGTAAACATGATTTTTTTTAGGAAGATATACAATTTGTCCATGTCACAATACGACTATACATTGTGTTAGTAGGCATAAACTGAGACACGATATCTACATGATCCATTTTACTTGAGAAATATATGAATAGAAATTTTTATTATAAGTTTAGCTATCAATGATATTCGGAAACGCAGATTAACGGAAAATTTGGGAAGAAAACAAATTCTCACTAAAATATTGTGACGTATTGACTGAGTGTTTTTAAATGCTTAATTTTTCTATAATATAACCAATCTATAGCATCCGCTTCTACTATACCCCTGTTCTCGGAAAAATAATTCCTTCATTGCTTCCAGGTGTAATATAATCAGTTACCAGAGCGACAAAAAATCCTTCTTCGTTTATAACTAACCGAATTCGCAGTCCACAACTACTCCTGCAAGGCCTATGTAAAGCAGGATATTCCATTCGAAGGAAAATATCTTTCACTTTTAAACTTAGGCCTATATGCCATTGTTTCCTCTGTATTATACAACATCCTCTGAAAGAATCCTTTTCGGAAATACACGAGCTATGCACTTCATTTACGTTACTTAAATATACAGAAGAAATCCGGTAAGAACATTTATGAGTCATAAAAGGTTTCATATCATTCTTTCCAATTGGCTCATTTTACGACGTTTATCAACTGCTGTGGTTATTTAGCGACTGAGTAAAATGAAGATAATAATGCCAGCAAGTGAGTTCAGGGTCCATCGCCGAACGTTACACAGCATTTTTCTCTTGATGGGTTGAGGGAAAACAGAGGAAAAACTTCAACTAGGTAACTTGTCCAACCAGGTTTCGTGTCCCGGCCCGCTCATTTTACGGTTTAACTTGCCAGCCGTTAGTCCACAGGGGTGGACTCTTATCATTTATAAAAAATCCATTAGCTTGTTAATAAAAATTATTTTAATCCATGTGCTTCAATATCAGATAGGCCTAATTGCTAGGGTTACCATCCATCCGGCAAAAGGAGGACATGTCCTCTTTTTTTAATAATTTTATCCTGTCCGGCAGGCATTAAAAATTTGAAATGTCCGGTATTTCGCTTTTCAACTAGAATTAATATGAATATTGAATAATTTGCAATATTATGCATATAATATCAAAATAAATGGTGAAAATCTATTAAAGAATTTAACTTTTTTCAATGGTTGATGCTGGAGCACATAAAAAATAAATTATGAGGACTTACTGACATGCATTGAATTCTTACACTCTAAAAAGGTCACTATTCATGATTCTAAGCTATTTTATCAATTTCATTGTGCAATGTACAAAGATATGCCAATCAAGTTAATTTTGACAAAGATTTAAGTTTAGATAAACAATGACGCAAATTCTTCAATTCAAATATTTCTGCTAGCACTGAAACTTTCTTAGAACTCTTAAAAATATGCCAATTCTATTTATTTATCCCAAGTCACAATGGAAGTGCTGAGGGAGTATTTTCCCTAATATCTGCTCAATCAACAAAAGAACGAAATCGCATACTAACAGTCAGAGGTATCATCATTTTGAAATATAATTTGAAGGACATGTTCTGTGAACAGTTCCATAGTTATTTGTTACAATAATATAAGTTGTCCCTTCAGGCTCTTGTGTACAAAGTGGGCTCCACCAATAAGTAGGGTACAGATATAATACTGATACAGCAAATAGTGAGAAAACTAAGGTGAGCTCTTGTTTTTATCTTTAATTTTGTTCATACCAATTTTTAAAAAGTCCTCCTTCTTTCAGCAATGTCCTCTTAGTTTAGATTCCATGTCCTCCTATAGAATTTCTTCTCATGGTAACCCTACTAATTGCTGAAATATACAGTCATCCCAAGAAAAAATGGCCGAACTCTTGTTCGAGTCCGAATCTAAGTTATAACGCGCAGTTCACAAGTTATCGATTCTAAAGGAAAACGGATATGTGGCCTCCTAATTGATAATTGGTAACTCGTATAATTAAATTTTTCTGTAGTAGAGGGCATTTCGAACCTATTATGATCGATGATTTATTAGTATTTTTAATCACTTATCAGCTCGTTATAACACAGAATGTTGCGAACGAATGATGTTCCATTCATTAAGACATAATCCTTTAAATACATACTCTCGTGTGAATAAATTGAGGCCTTCCCACGCATGCACAAATCCGTTTTTCTTAGATTTAAAAAATTCCAACCAGTCATTTTTTTTTACCTGCAAATTGTTAACAAACTCTGTCGAATAGTTAAAGAGAAATCCTACATAGGCTGACGGAAGGACAACATACAGACAGACAAGAGAACAAACAGTATCCAGACAATAATCTTCTGGGTATCACAAATATTCAGATGTGCGGTGCTCTAAGAATTTCTAAGTTTCTTTATCAGTAGATCAGATTATATTGTATTCAACGTGAGAATGCTTCAAAAAGTAAGATAACAAGAGGTCTCATGGACAAACTTTAATTCACAGCAGATATACTGATAAGCGGTAGTAGGGCACAGGTACGCATTACTTTTCAACATAAACCATGATTGTCCAAACACTTGTTCCAACGGTAGACCAAGGCATGGATGCCGACATAGAATAAATTTGCTCCAAGTCCCTTGGGCCACATCATGACGGCTTGCTGAACGACCATATCAGTGTTCAATCACTTATCATTCAGGTGCTTCTTCAACGGTCCGAAGAGAGGAAAAATCACTGGATACCAGGTCGGGGCTGTATGGAGAAGGTCCTGTTGACAATGAATTTCTGCTGGTGAGATGCCCTTCAGACGCAAGAACCTGACCACACTACACACTTCCACGTCTGATCATATTTCCGTGCACCCAGCCATCTTACAACTAACATTGCGAGGGTCTGACTCAAAACAATATACGCCATCTAATGGCGTATATTGTTTTGAGTCAGGGAATATATCACCCGTTAGAGTTATTGTTAATTACTTTATATTTTAAATGCCTTCATATAATAATGTTAATAATATAGTAAAATGCATGCATGCATGGATGCATACATACATACATACATGCATGCATGCATACATACATACATACATACATACATACATACATACATACATACATACATACATACATACATACATACATACATACATACATACATACATACATACATACATACATAAATGCATGCATGCATGTACGTAGGCTACGTAGTTTTTACATTCTATTGAGAATTAAACTACAGTGTTTGTATTGTTTTATACATTGCAACTCACTTCATTACTTACGCGAGGACATTTGATGTATTTGTGTTCCAGGTAAAGGAAGACCTTACAGTAGGTACGCAATGTCCTAACTCTATACAAACGTGGTGCGCATACCAAGTCATATAAATTGTTGTTGGTGGAGCTGTTGAAACAGGTATCAATATTTCACATATATTATTCGGAACGCTACGCCGTAAAATGGACTTCTCCATTATTACTATTATTATTATTATTATTATTATTATTATTATTATTATCATTATTATTATTATCATTATTATTATTATTATTATTATTATTATTATTATTATTATTATTTAAGGACCGTTTCATGTCTTGTGTTGCATATTCGGCCAGGACCATCAAATCCAATAATATTAATGAATAATTGACATATGATTTCTTCTAAAAAACTAAATTAATACAACGTGAGATGGTGTTTTCGAAGGAAAATAACGATAACATTATTCTGTATGTTACTCTTCATTTTATTAAAATGTTAACTTGTGTTTTACGGTATGTAATATCGAATTGAAGAGTCCACTGCGAAAAGGGGGAATGTCGAATTAATTTCATTTTTCAGGAAATTAAATTTAAACTTTGACATTCACCCTTTTGTGTTGTATAGCAATTCGTCAACACGATGTAGATCTGGAACTATCATCTTCCTTGCAGTGAAACAAAGTGTGTTGCATTCTACTCCCTTTGATTTATAGTACTGAACCTTCTTCTCATTTTTCACGAATTTACGACATTCCCCCTTTTCGCAGTAGACTCTTCAAATGATTTAATTATTGTAACATCAATTGTAGAATATCCATACAGTCTGCTATAAATAAAAGTGAGCATCATTAACCTTCCAGTGGTTGTGCGCGGACTCTCCACTGAGAAATATTAATATGATCCCGCATTCCTGCCATCCCAGTTTCTTCCTAATTTTCATAGCTTTCAACAATCAACTAAAGGTGGGGAAAAATAACGTAACGGTTGTTTTGGAACAGTTCATTGTTTGGAATCGTTCCAAAAACTAATAGCACCTTGGAATACTACGTTCCAAAATTTGTGCTACCTATAAGGTCTGTACAAAGTTTCATAACAATCAGAATATAGGGATGTTATTAATTTTGTCCACCTATATTTGCGTTTTTACACAATGTGGGCCAGTTTGAAGTCGCGAACCTCAGGTCAAATAACCATTAGACTATCGAGCACAATCATTCAGTCGATTCCGGAAAAAGCAATTTTTAGGACTCTTCCGAGCAAATGCAGCAACTCTGACAAAAGTACGTAACTGGGAGAGATATCTGCTGAAGCTGATGTGTATACGGCGAAATACTAGTGATGCGATACAACTTTGTCATCGATGTTGATAGCAACTGTGTTCCACGAAATTACTAAGTTTACTATGTATGTTGTAGGTATCTGTCGATGAAAAAAAAATAAATTTTAAACGTTAACCTTATATTTCGAAATGAAAATTTTGCCTGACAGTACTTTATTCCGTAGGGCATAGGCATGAAAATGTTTCAAAATAGAAATATAGCAAAACTCCGAACTCCATGTTCTCTCAATGACAAGCTCTCAAAATATTAATTTCAAGAGTGACATCAGACACGAAGGCTGCCATCGGGATATTTGAAATAAAGCCATCCGTATTATTAATACTGTATAGATAATGTTTGTGTAAGTGACACATAACAAAATGTCACTGATGATCAACACGGTATTAATGCCTATTTTGGGAATAGCAATTTTATTTATTAACAAAGAGTCTGTGACTTTAGGTCATAATATTAAATCCATTCTTTTAAAGGATTATTTTACTATGGCGACATAAATAAGCATCATGCATATGAGTGACACGGAACATATAAATTACTAATTCTAAAATAGAGATAAGTTCACATTCTTTTCGTTTCTTAGTGAGAGACTGAAATTATTCTAAACCGTAGGACCTATTTCGTGGTTTGAGGGTTTAAATTCACTTTAAATATGGGATGAACTATAAGGAATTAGTCATTGAACGTATTTACAGAGGGAATTACGAGCAGTACGTAGCGAAGAAAAGATCGGTAAATTTTACTTCAAGCGTTCTTAGTTATGGCATGACACAAAGTTTTTCTCTTTCTGAGTAAAATATGTTAGATTTTCATTGCCATCAGAAATATATTGCCTTCTATTCATCTAAATCTATATTTCTCTATCTACCTACCTATCCATCTAAGTTTAACACTGCATTAGAAACTGTATTCTAGCTTTGTCCCGTATCTTCCTCAATTTCAAGAGTAAAAGACCTCGAACCCGAGACTTTTTAAAGTCATAACTGGACTTGCTTCCGCCTCAGATACGTTCGCAATTAGAACTTAACTAATGTTACAGTAACTTTTGTATTTACAGTATATGGACGTATGCGAATAAAAGAAAACACGTAGCCTATTATGTGACAAGATGATAAGAGGTTGTCCCATGATTAGAGTCCTGCGTTTGGTTACTTTGCATATAAGTTAGGTCTACATCGATCATATGAGTCAGGAATTCACGCAGCAGTCTCTCCCCTGGTACTGTGTGCTTACACATATTTATTCGTGTGTGTGTGTGTCCGTGAGTGCGTGCGTGCGTGTGTGTATCGGTGAACAACAGAAATAGTATTTATGTACAAAATATCACTTGTATTTACGGGGGTTTAGAGTCAAAACAACGTATCTACAAAATTGGCCATTTTGACATATCTACATTATTACTGACTTGGGGAACCAATCTATTTAATGACAAAACAACGGAACTTCTATCTTTAACCGTTACGGAAATAGTGTGCTGCGTATCTACAATTGCACGTGATTATTTAATATCAGAACAACGTATCTCCTTATACGTTATTTTGACTAGAAAAGACAACATTGAGGCGGAAGCTGCAACTGCAAAATCCATTTAGCTGAATTTGATCTGGAGACTGTTTGTTACTGTCCAAAAACAGATGTTAAAGCATTATTTTATTTGCGAAGATTGGCTATGTACAACTTAACTGTATACAATACAACTTCTATAGAGAATTCGCATGTTATATGGAGTGAAAGAACTGCCAAACGTGGATCTGCAGAAGTTGCTTCATCTCTTTTTAATTTCCTGCAAAAAATGCAGATGGTAAGAATTGAAATTCCTTTTTCAACACATGCGGTAGACAAACCAGAAATGTAAATATGTCTGTCATGTTTCTGCATGCTGTTGACCATCTTGACATCCTTGTAATCAATGATATGTTCTTTAAGTCAGGCCACTCACAAATAGAGTGCGACTCTGATCATGTCTCAGTAGAGAAAAGAACAAAATTATTTCACATCGGGATGATTCACTACTGTTAGAATGACAAACAAAAAATACCATATAATTGAAATTCAGCATGTACCGAATTTTTCAGAACTGAGGCACCACATGATAAAAGACAGAATAGTTTCCAGTGATGAAAATAATGTCAATTGGCTCAAGATGGCCCGGTTTTAGTACAGGAAAGAAGACTTAGAACGCATTTATTTTAAATACAGCAACAGGACTTCTCAAGAATTTGGGCTTAGAACAGGGATGTCAAAACGCCTGAAATCCGTGCTCTCAAGAACCCGCACTACATTTCCTTAAGAGCGATGATTGTACTTTACCTTGCTGATAAGTGAACCTTGTTGGATTTTTATTGCTTGTAGTATGAGCACGCAATTCAGGCGTTTTGACACACCTGACTTAGAAGAATACTAATCCGCAGAACTAAAACAAGAATGCGGGATTCTTTCGCACTTCAGACTGTTTTCTTCTCCAGTTCATATTCAGAAAAAAAAAACTTAAAGATTTTCTAGATCTACGCAGTGTGGGGATTATTCCTGAGCAGTATAATCACAATGCTGTAAGTTATTAATAAACGACGTTACAGACGGGAAAGAAGCAAAAGTTAATGAAAGTGATTATGATGATGATAATAATAATAATAATAATAATAATAATAATAATAATAATAATGTTTCAATGATACCGGTTTGTGTACAAGTCATTACAATTAGTTATGATAAATTATGGTATATTGCCATCAGTTTAGTATTTTAAACATTTTGACATATTAACCAGCATCTTGCTAATCAATATTAGAAGAAAGACTTATAAAACTGTTTGTTTCACAATAATTAGATGTAATTAAACAGTAATATATAAATACTTCAGTGCATTATTTCTATTGTCATTAATATTAAAATCGAATGTAACTTGCAAAAAGAACAATTTATTTAAAGTCAAAACAACGTATCTACAACACAATCTTTTTTTTTCTTACGTAACACTTAGCTTAAACACAAAAAAATTGTTGAGCGGATGTAAACATACTCTAATAACAACGAGTTATCACATATGTCGCACACAATAACATAGGCGGTAACAGTGATAGTGTTTCAGTTGTTGCAAAACTTCTTTTGCATTTATCTCAAAAGATGAATTTTGTAGATATGTCGTTATGACTCTAAACCCCCTTTAAGAACAATAATAACAAAATATTTATTTAAAGGCAGCTTATAATATGCTATAAAATACGAATTTTACTAGGGACAGATAAACTAAACACGTTCAGGAGCTGGCCCATTTATTTTCAGGAGCTACCACAATTTGTCCACACATGTAATGAGAAAATCATTCGAGCTAAGATATAGATACATATTTTACTGACATACAGGCTATTAAACAATATATAATATTTATGTAATGCAAACACACGCTCTCAGACATGCTCAGAAGCTATATAGGACAATATATCGAGATGCGCAACAAATGTAACGATATTAATCTAATAAAACACATTCGAATTTCTTCCTACAACCGGTTTTGTTAACATTATAGTTGTAGTGACATAAAATAAATCGAAGTATTAAAAATTTTGAACTCAATTAACAATTCAGGCACTACATAACTTTTTTAGTTGTCATGGCTACCGGGGGTCCGGAATTTGTCTACCCCTGATGTTTACAATAAGTTAAGCATATGTAGATGCTTTAGATCTAATTAAAGTGTAGAATTACCAAAAGAAAAGACGTATAGCCTATGTCAGTACGAACTTAAAAAAAAAAACAAATTATGCGTGCGTGCTTTTTACGAATGCGTTGATGGCGATTTCGCTAAGCTAATCTCAAATTTGAAGAGTTTTGTGACTATTAGCAAGAAACTCACTAGTTCCGAAGATGTCAGACACGAAGTCGAAACTAGTCATCTAAGATAATTTACCACTTAGTTTTCATTTTAAGACTAGAAAGTTGTTATTATGACTAAATTCTTAAGTCAAAATACACATGACATGAATTCCATGAGAGCAACACTTATGTCCAACGTCGCACAGTGGTATATTTATAGTGAAAAGCTGCCAAAATTTCATTTTGTAAAATTTACCATTTCTTAACAACAACGCATGCATACTACAACTGAAGGACCTGAAAACTGTTATACAGTGATATATTTGTGCCAGAGCTACGTGCCACGCTGAGTTATCAGTCTAAATTTGGCGTTTGCTGAGGGTGGTCGTGTTACCTCTCGACGCGTTTCGCGGCTGCGCTACAGGAACACTGTTGTAGTTTTTGCTTCAGTGAAAATATACGACAATTTTGTTAGGATTCTTCAGAACAAGGATGTAGAGGCCATTAACATACCTTGTTCTGAAGAATCCGTAACAAAACCTTCGTATATTTTCACTCAAACAAAAATTACAACAGTGTTTGTGTAGAGCAGCCTCGAAACGAGGCGAGAGATAATACAAGCACTATCAGGAAAACGTTAAATTTAGACTGATAGCTCAGCGTGGCACGCAACTCTGACACAAAGACATCGTTGTATTTCAGTTGCGTTGTTGTGAGAAATGGTAAATTTTACAAAATGAAATTTTGGTCAGCCTTTCACTGCAAATTCCCACTGTGCATCACAGCAAAGGAAGATAGTTAAGATCAACAATTAAATGGGAATAAGGCAGAAATCTCATTTCACTTTATAAAGAATGTGAGCAAAATATTCTTTCCAGTTACATTATTTTTAATTTTGTAAACGTAGATACAATGCCAATATTAACTTTTAGCACTATAATTTAACAAATAATTCATAAGGCTAAGTACAATTTCTAACTACAGGGCCTAAATGCATAACTGTAATAACTTGCATATACAAGTAGTTAGCAGAATTATTGAGTTTCTTGCTTCAAAACACAGAATATTACATTTCCGACGGTAAACGCTTTTGCAGTAGACAGGAGCGGAAGTCTAAACTATGACTTGAAAGCAATGTTGAAGACTTAACTTAGCCGTTGGATATACAGCGGCCGTCCCATAACACGTAATAAGTTGAAATATACGTATTGTTGCTCCATTATTTTCCAGTTTTACTTTTGGTATACGCACAATACTAAATTCTCTTGGATCTCCTCTTCTTTCCTACAGTCTATCGTGTTCAATTTCTCTTGACGGATTCCAGTCATTTTTTTCACTTTGAACTGAGTGGTTTTGTTTGTTATGAGCCATGGGAAGAAGTTTGCCCTACATTGCGATCAGCAGAGTTTGCTTGGCTTGCGTACTTCGAGAAATTCGATTCTAGATATTCCCTTTTTCTTTATAGCCAACGCATCGGGATAGACATTAAAGTTATATTGCAACTCACCTTGCCCGGATACGAAACACTAGTGGATGCTACCTGGAATGTAAAATTCATTCCCATTCTCTCATTTGGTTTTATCTCCCCCCCCCCTCACCTTCTCCTTCTCCGTCATGGCGAATAGTATTTGTGAATTTCTACCATTTCACATTAAAAATGATTATCAGAGAACAGATTTCTGTGTAAATACTTTGCTGTTCATAAAGATAGAATCAAATATAGCCTTTATTATCTTTGTGTATCACGATGATATTTTCATGTTCCATATTTTAGACTTCAGCACTATTGTAATAATGTTCAAAATTATAAAACATGAAGATAAATATAGTCCACATCAAGGCTAATAAATTTTTTATTTATTTATTTATTTATTTAACCTGGTAGAGATAAGGTCATCAAGCCGTCTCTTCCCCTCTACCAGGGGAATTGTGTATCTACCCAGGATAGCTGCCAGGGAAATTGTGAAATTTAGTTAAATAAAACCTTTAAAAATGTACGCCCATCAAAAATGTTACTAATTGAAAAGTTATTCATAATTTACTTTGAAAACTTGACTTAATCTTAGCCGTTTATTAGACACAGTAAGAAAGTGATGTTAAGTACCCACAATGTCCATTCTACACCATTATACAGGACGTTATTAAAAAATATCCAATATTTTAGGAGGTGCTAGTATGCATCAAAACAAGAAAAAAAAAACGTCCAATAAATGTGGGTCCTACAACACATACTTTCTGAGAACTGAACACTTGTTCATAGGAGGTGCTTAATGTGACTTCCATTCATGGCAATGCATTCCTCTGCCCTTCGGTGTAAGGAATCAATCACTCTTTGAAATTGACCTGGTTGTTCTTCATAATCAAAAGCCTAGGGGATTTAGATTTGAGGTACGAGCAGGCCAAGGTGTTGAGCCTCCCCAATCAACCCAGCGGTCCTAAAAAATGTCAGCGTAAGGTGTTCACGCTCATTGCGGAAAAAATGTGCTGGTGTGCCATCATGCATGAACCACATCTGTAGTCTTTGCTGACATGGCACATACTCCACCTAGGTAGGCAATACGTTAATAAGAAAGTTGTGATAACGAGTCCCAGTTAATCTCTCTGGTAGCACGTATGGCCCTTAATCTATCGTCAAGAACGCCTACCCATACGTTGATTCAGAATCTGTGCTGATCCCTTGTTTCTTCAAGTGCATGGAAATTTTCTTCAGCCCACACATGCTGATTACGAAAATTCACAACACCAACTCTCCGAACCCCGCTCATATCCGCAATCAATCTTTTCTTTTCAGTATTCCTTGCGACGTATCAGTAGCCTATTCCATGCCAGGGGTGTCAACTACGGTATGATTATCTGGTAGCCTGCTGTATTGTAGGGCAGGAAAATGCATTGCCATAAATGGACGTCACATTGAGCACATCCTATGAGCAAGTGTTCAGATCTCATAAAGTATGTGTTGTAGGGCCCATGTTTATTAGACATTGTTTTCTTGTTTTGATGCAGACTATCACTTCCTAAAATATTGGATACTTTTCTTAACACCCTGTATATTGCTCATATTATCCTTTATCTTCTTTAATTTCCTAGCAACACTTTCTTTATTTCATATAAATGTACTGCATAAAATGTGTCATAAGATCTTATGAATCTTTAATAGTGACACCGTTTAGGCCTATTCTTGTTTCTTGTTACAGCACTTGAACTCCTCTAAGAGTCTAGATTTAGATTTAAACCTTATCTGGACTTTTTGAAAATGTGACACATTTTAGGCTGACACTTAACGGAACTACCGTGACAAGAGACTAGCACGAGTCTCGCTCTCATCTGACACAACACAGATTACCACATTGCTTATAAAAATTAATTTCAATGAAGTTTCTCTTCATAATAAACAAAGTTACATGGAACTTTTATTGACTAGCACTCCACGCCTTTCCAAATCACTTGCCTTCAGAATATATGTTTATACGAACAAACGCCAACGTCCCATTTTAAACTAAGTCTCTAAGACAGTCATGTGAATTGATGACCATAGGCGCAAGCGCACGCTTTAGAGCTCAGGAGAACTATTTACTTAGTAGCCTTCCAGATACTGAAACAATGTTTGCGTAAATCTAATATATCGTAAATACGTATTACTGAAGATAATGTATTACAAATTTTGAAAATATTCGCATGGAAAATGTTTGTAAGGAAATTAATTAACAAAGCAACAACTGTTACATCGTAAGCAAAATATAGCCTATATGCCTATGTGTTGTAGAAATGTCAGCTCTATAGCTCAGCAGGTTTCGAAAATAATTTAATATTCTGATGATAGGAAGTTGCTCACCAATTTCCCCTTAAAAGCATATGCGATAAGAGTTTTGTTATGTAATATTAGTTACAGTTAACTTTGCTTTGTACTATAATATTGTTTTGATTAGTACATTGATTACTTTTATAAGGCTAAAGATACCATCAATATCAATTTCAACTTATCATGTCATACTGAATCTCTCTCTCTCTCTTTTTTTTTTTTTTTTTTTGATATCACTTTCTTTATGAATGATGTGTTTCATGCACTTAGAATAGTATACTTGTACTGCTATGGAATTAATTTGGATATTCCTTCTTAACTCTTTATTATTCCTTCTTAACTCTTTATTATTTGGTATTGACGTTTAAAAGACAAATGCAATATTTAGAAATTGGTGTTAGTGCTTTTGTCTTACAGACAATATAGATAATATCAAACAGAAAGAAGCCATATAAATATAACGACATAAAATTTCACGTTCCGTTTGAAGTTTGTGCACCACTCCTCTTTTAATCCAACAGACTGCTTATTTCTTCTTCCATACCAAGCGCTTGATACCCACACACGACGTCAAGGTCAGAAAAATGTGCTTTCCTTGACATCACTGCTCTAAGATAACCTTTTGTGTGATCTAAATGGACTGTGGCAAAGCTGGACACAGTAGAAAATATATGATCGGACATAGTAAAATACAGAGGGGGGAAAATTGGGGTAAACTGCCGTAGGTTTCATGCGCAAATACGTCTCTGAAAGAATTGCTGTCAGGGTAAACGTCAACAGTGACAAACAACTCCCTTCATTCCAGAATCTGAGAAACCGGTATGTCTCCGCCGTTCTGGGACTCCTAAAAGTAGCCATCTTCTCTCCATTGAGAGCAAAATTTCGGTTACTAAAGCAACTTTGATACCTTTTGCTTATACATCCGCTCCAATTAGACTGAATATGCGTTGCTATGGTTTCCCTCTTTATGCAATTACAATGGCGAATTCGTCTAATTTAAGTTGTATACTACTCATTTTTGCTTAATTGAGATTGTAGCCTGGTTCATTACGAATCGTTTTACATCACTGCTAACGTCCTATCTCTTCGTATTCTGGAGTTACATTGCGTCGGGTACATCGCGATCCGCTAATTCGTACCTGCTGAACTTCCCTCCTCTCACGTACCGCTGGATGATTTCATTTATTCTAATTGAATGTCACGTTGGGTACACTGATTCTACGTCTGTCGATCGCCTTTTACTTCATTGGAATAAAATGTCGTATAGTTTAGAAATTATAGGCGCGACAAAACTGGCATGAAAATATGTCGGTTGACTTCCCTAGTTGGCATCCTTCCTAGTATAGGACTATAGTCTACTGGACCGAATTTTATAGATCTATTCACTTCAAAAATCAGCGGCTGATGACATTTTAGACATTTGGAACATCTTTATTCACCATTCCTTTCCAGGAAGTAGGTGAGGAGTGACGCTACTATGAAAACACAATAACAAAATGAAATTGGCAAAATGTTTCTATTGTAGCTTCGTTGACCACAAATCGCATGGAAGCTTTATTGTATTCTATTCTCTGCGTCTGGATGAGATACATATAGCCAATTAACAAAGCTACATTGTGACCCTATCATTGTGATTAATAACTTGTAACGCAGTGTATGTATGTATTTATGTATGTATGTATGTATGTATGTATGTATGTATGTATGTATGTATGTATGTATGTACAATGCAAGTGGGTAAACACCTGATGGCAGCGGTAACTTAGTTACACACAATAATTACAATTAATACACAATAACAAATTAATACACAATATCAATTAATACGCAATAATTGATGTTGTGATGTTTGTGAAAAGTATCATGATAATATCGAGAATGCTTAAATTACAATGATGATGTGATTTTGTGTAAGTGGCCACCTCTTTTACTCCAACGAAAATAAGTCGATGTGGCTTCACTGCTGAAAGTGGTAAATCTGCCGCCTCTCACGTTTGTGGATATTTGTGTTGTATCACGAAGTTGTCAGCAGCAGGCCAGAAAGGGCACTTCAGTTAACGTCCCATCATCATCGCAGAAGAGAGCTTTTCGATAGTTGATATGAAATCTCCTGGACATCGATTCGCACCAGAAGCAGCCACTTGACTGTGATAGGTTGTCGCACTGCCATTAGGCAGTATTTATGTGGAATGAATTTCACAGCTAAACATCGATATAATTTATCAAATGGATACCAAATTATTAAATGTGGTTTTCGTTTATAATTATTATTCGCTCAACAAACATTATGAAAATAGAATTGTGTTCAGACAGTCGTGAGGTAGTGTAGATTTAAAAATAGCTTCCATAACTTTTAAGTTTCCGTTTCGGGTGAAATTTAATACGCTTTCAAGTAATTGACAGGTAATTCCTACTTACTGTGTTCTAAGAAGCTTCTATTGTAGCCAATATATTTTTTTTCCTTGTATTATTATTTGAGTTAAGAAAAGAGAAACTACACATACTAAAGTTTCATTGAAAAGATATATATATATATACTTAAATCCTGTGATACACACACACACACAAGGGGTGTTCCGAAAGTAAGTTTCGTATTTTTTTTTTTAATGTGAAGTTGATACAGCAGGTGAAACAAAGAATAACCATAAGAAACTACACATGTTGCTGGTGCAACGACGGAATAGCGTCAGCGGAGGGGGGAAAGACGCATACGCAGATCGCCGAGAAAGAGAGCGTAGCAGTTGAACGCACGCCGCCCAAGGTTATTCGAGTAAAAATCACGATGGCAGACAGACGTGTGCTGACAACATGGTCGCCAATGGAAGTGCGTGCTGTTATCCCGTATGAATGGGCACGTGGGAGT